>NC_090176.1:52807595-52830095 GCF_024679245.1 Pseudorasbora parva
GACGGATTCCCCGAGGAGACGGAAGAAGGCGGTCCACAAAGATGAATTGGGGTCCTCGGTCGGAAACAATGTCTTCCGGAAGAGTGCCTCCGCGGTTTCCAACGTGTTAGGTAAGCCTTTGAAGGGGATGAGTTTGCAGGACTTCGAAAATCGGTCGACAACGACTAGGATACAGGTGAAACTCCAGGCTCCAGGGTCGCTCGGGGATCGGAAGAGGAACCAGCTTGCCCTTTGGGAGTCTCCTAGGGGTGTTGGCAAAGGCACAGACTGAACATCCCTTGAGGAATCGGGAGACTTCCCGAGGCATGGCGGGCCACCAGTAACGGTGGCGAAGGAGCAAGAGGGTCCTTCTTCTGCCTGGGTGTCCAGAGCCCGGTGAAGAATGAATGAGCCACGTCCAAAAGGGGCAGCCGATGGTGAGGCGGGACGTAGAGGCACCCCCTTTTGGACCTCCCGGCGGAGCAGGCTGTTGCTCGTTCTCCTGTTGGATCTGCTCGTGGAGCGCCCACTGGATCGGGCTGACGACCATGGCTGGAGGGAGGATGGTTTCAAGGTGCTCTGGCTCAGGGTCTGCTTGGTGAAGACGAGAAAGTGCATCTGCCCGGTTGTTCTGGTTCCCTGGACAGTACGTCACCTTGAAATTGAATCTGGTGAAGAAGATGGCCCAGCGGGCCTGACGATGATTCACCCGTTTGGCATCTCGAAAGGTACTCAAGGTTTCGATGGTTGGTGATGACTTCAAATGGGTGTTCTGCTCCCTCCAGCCAGTGTCTCCATTCCTCCAGGGCGAGCTTGATCTCCAGGAGCTCCCGGTTCCCGATCTCGTAGTTCTGCTCCGCTGGGGATAGCTTCTTGGAGAAGAAGGCACATGGATGGAGTCGTGAGGGTGTCCCCTGCCACTGAGACAGAAACGCTCCGACCCCGGTCGATGAGGCGTCCACTTCGACGATAAACCGAAGATGAGGATTGGGGTGGACCAGGATCGGAGCGGACTGGAAGGCGTTCTTCAGCTGGTGGAAGGCCTCCGTGGCCAATGGAGTCCAGGACAGAGACTTGGGCCGGTTCTGGAGCAGAGAGATGAGTGAAGATCTGAGCAGGCTGTAATTATTTATGAAGCGGCGGTAGAAGTTGGCGAATCCCAGGAAGCGCTGCAGCTCTTTGATGGTAGTGGGCTGAGGCCAATGGGTGATGGTGTCCACCTTCCTCTGGTCCATCTTGACTCCGTGGTTGTCTATGATGTACCCAAGAAACTGGACAGTAGAGACGTGGAACTCGCACTTCTCGAGCTTGAGATAAAGGTGATGGTCTCTGAGCTTTTGCAGGACTTGACGGACATGCTCCTCATGCTCCCTAAGGTCACTAGAATAGATGAGGATATCGTCGATATAGACGATGACGAACTTGTTTAAGAATTCACGAAATACCTCATTCATTTAATTTTGGAAGACGGAGGGTGAGTTGGACAGCCCATACGGCATCACCCGATATTCATAGTGACCTGGGGGATTGATGAAGGCTGTCTTCAACTCGTCTCCCTTGCGAATGCGAATGAGGTTGTAGGCACTTTTGAGATCGAGCTTGGAGAAGATGGTGCCCCCACGGAGCTGTTCCAGCGCGGATGGGACCAGAGGAAGAAGATAACTGAACTTGACAGTTTGAGAATTAAGGTGACGGTAGTCGATACATGGCCGCAAGCCCCTGTCTTTCTTGGCCACGAAGAAAAAACTTGAAGCGGCAGGGGAGGTCGATGGATGGATGAACCCTTGTTGTAGCGCTTCGTGCACGTACTCCTCCATGGCCTTCTGTTCCGGGATGGACAGAGGATAGACGCAGCCCTTGGGTAGAGTAGCCCCAGGCAGGAGGTCGATGGCGCAGTCCCATGGCCGATGGGGTGGTAGTTTGGTAGCCAACCGCTTACTAAAGACATCATGGAACACCCGGTAAGCTGGGGGGATGGCCACATCGACACATCCCAGAGTTTCGGGGCTCTCCACTAAGGGTGGACTTGACAGGTAATGATGAAGGAACTGACGATGATGATGGACCTTTTCGGCGAGGGCGATAAATACAACGATCACAGCAGTTCTCACCCCATTGCAGGATCTCTCTGGTGGACCAGTGGTTATGCGGCTGATGCAAGATGAGCCAGGGGCGTCCCAGGATGATGTCCGCGGTTGACCCCTCCAGCACCATGAACGTGATGGTTTCTTCATGCAGATGACCAACGCGTAGTGAAAGTGTGGGGGAGAAATGGTGGACACGACCTCGCCCAGCGGTTTTCCCTGAATGGTGGTGATTCTGAGGTCGACGGGACAACGTTGACGTTGGGCGGTTAGCTTTTTGAGGGTTGGCTGACTGATGAAGTTTCCCGCCGACCCGGAGTCGATGAGGGCTTGTGCTGCAACAGATGAGTGGGAATTACAAACTAATACTGGCGTCTTGGTAAGGTTTGCCGTTAAAGGAGGTAATTGGATGGTTCTCACCGCTGGCCGAGTAGGTCGCACGGGGCAGGTCGTCATGCCATGTCCATCTGCCCCACAATACAGGCACAGATGTAGTGAGATTCTGCATTGGCGTTGACTGTGCCCACTGAAGGGCTCGGCCTGAGAGTAATGAGATGATAAAAGCCACCCGGCCTCTCTCGCTGTGGAACAGATGGGAGTTCGCTTCCATATACAGGGAACATTGCAAGAGAAGCCCGCTGCAATCCTCCGCCGCACCGCTGTAGGCCGCTGGTCGGGCCATGGGACTTACGCAGGCAGCTGACAAAGTAGCGGGTGCCGGTAGTGCAGGTGATGATACGCTAGCATGGGTAATGGTGGAGGGAGTGTGAACCAGTGAGGACCGTACTGCGTGAACCAGCGTGGTGAAGTGGTTGGCAGTGCGGTCCCCGCCTGTGTCCAGAGAGCTCTACATACGCTCTGGTCTTCTGTCAGACACAGACAGGGACACAGATGGAATAGTGCAAGGTTTATTAACAGAGGTTTCAGACACAAGTGATACTTGATGGGATGGTGGCACTCAGACGAAGGACGATGAAGTTGAAGACGAAGACGACGATGATGATGATGATGATGATGATGATGATGATGATGATGATGAAGACGAAGAGGGAATACAGATGAAGGCTTCTAGGCAGGACAGGTAGTCAATGAGGGGTTCAGTGCGAGACGGTGATGGTGTCCAGGTGTTTAGAATGATGGTGATGGGGAACCAGTGGGCGTGGCAGTGACCGATGATTGTGAGGGCGTGACAGTTGCCTTAAAATTTGAGTTTATTGAAATTAAAATTTTGAGTTCATACAATGAACATTTTTTGAGATTCGACAACCTTTATTAAAATATTATTAAAAGATTTTGTAAGTATATTAGGTAATTGTGTGTGTTTTATTTGTGATGACGCAGCCAAATAGTGCTATTTTCATGATTTATCATATTGTTTATGTGGTTCGGATACAATAATATTTTGAGTTTCTACTTGTTAAACAAATTTCCTT
Source organism: Pseudorasbora parva (assembly GCF_024679245.1). NCBI lineage: Eukaryota > Metazoa > Chordata > Actinopteri > Cypriniformes > Gobionidae > Pseudorasbora > Pseudorasbora parva. The sequence continues at coordinate 52,811,092 of NC_090176.1, forward strand.
CATTGTATCAACTCAAATTTTTAATTTCAATAAACTCAACATTTTAATGCAACCAAGTTACTTACTTTTTTAAGTTAAACCAACAAAAACCAACAAAAATGTTTTACAGTGCATGATTTTACCCCACATTACATATTGTTTAATAAGATGGTCTAATACGCACCCTACCACGACAAAACCAATAGAAACTTTATATAAACAGGCATTAAAATACTGGATAAAAACCATAACGCTGTCAACACTGCCACTGTAAAAAAATAGTGTTGGTTTTTGTTGGTTTAACTTAAAAAAGTGAGTAACCTGGTTGCCTTAAAATTTTGAGTTTATTGTAATTAAAAATTTGAGTTGATACAATGAAGGACATTTGTTTAATAAATAGAAACTCAAAATATTATTGTCTCTGAACCACATAAAAAAATGTGGTTAAAACAACCCAATTGCTGGGTTAGTCCATTTTCAATCCAACTTGGGTTGTTTTTAACCCAGCATTCTTTAGAGTGTAGTAATGCACGTGCATCACTGTACTGATGAACATCACGAGCTCCTCACACACGGATTATAAAGAGCGAATGAATGTGAATGATTATTTAATACCTCATTCATTCATTATCAAGAGCATCTGTCCGTCTGCTGTGGACTCGGGCATGTTGTGTTGTTTATGCTGAATCATGCGTGTTTATTCATACACTACCAAAAAACTTCATCATTACAGTAATGGAACGTGCCACAGCATGTGGGTCAGCATAAGCCATAATCTCCATCTCTCAGCACATATTGAAATGTGATGTAAAATGGGAACGTTTGGGAATAATAAGGTCGCCACTTCTGGACGCTCCCGTAACGCCTAAAGCTGCCAACTCAGACTCCTAAATCCGTCCAGCCTAATTCAGCAAACACTGATGAGTGTGTGTGAAGCACTAAAGGAAGTTCAGCGGAAATCTCTCCAGGGATTCAGGTTAGAGTGTTTAGAGATCAAACTGTCTCTCAAATATTTAGAAACATCTACTAAAATATTGTGATAAAAACTCACAGCTGTCACATTTGCATATTCCCGCCTCCAGAGCAAAATGTCAACCAATAGTTTTACATCGTCACACCATAGGCTCCGCCCACTATTGTTCTGTCACTTAGGGCCCTATCACACACCCGACAGGTCACGAGTGTTCACGTCCAAGTCCACACACACATACACACACCCATGAAAGGAAACATTCTGCATTTTAACTTTCTCATAAAAACTCCTCCTGTGTGATTTATAAGCCTTTTGTAAAGTGGGGCCATGGGTAATGTCCTCATATTTCACCCTCTCCTGTAATACCTGTGTCATACCCATGGCATTATACACATTTGTGTCCTCATATGTCACAAAACATTCCCACACACACACACACACTCTGATTATTACACACACACAGGGACGTGCATCTGCACACACACGTTTAAATATTAAAATAAAAGGGTTCCTCTCTGTAGAAGCGTTCAGTCTCTCCTCATGTAAACAGTGAATTGGCTTTTAAAGGGAAAGGGAGCTGAGGCTCTGATTGGTTTATTGCTCGTTAAACACACCCATGACTCATTAAGATACGAGGGAACGACCCTTTTAGACCCTGAGCCGGAGCACAGACCGTTTATCCCGTTGTTAAACGAGCAGAAGAGGATTCAGACTCAGAGCTCAGATCAGGCTCAAAAAATAAGCCTGGCCCGACACATTAACTATAATTATGAGCCTAATTTAAACCCGACCATTTTTTTTAATACGCAGGCTTAACGAGAACGAGCCTGTAATGAGCGAAGCGGACCGCTGTGATCCGCTCAATAATCTGCAGCTCATAAATCCAGCTCAGACATGACATATCTGGAGCATACAATACGTACTTGTAGTAGACATTAAACAGTGTTTTATTTTCATATGTTTAAATATTATAATATTATTTTTACATTTCATCTGATTGTGATAAGTGCAAAGATGCGAGTGGGTCAGAAATGATTTTTAGTGGTTATATTTTGTTTAATATTAAGTTTTGTTTTGTAGAAAGCGTTTCTTTAAAGTGAATTTCGTTTTGTATAAATTGCATCTTAATTTTCATAAAGGTTTCTTCGGCCAATTGCCTGGATTTAAATGTCCCGTTCTTCGTGTGTTTTCGAAGCTTTGATTGTGTTTACAGTGTGCAATATAACATGAGTTCATGTTTCGCGTGTAAATAAACACAGTATTTTTCACACAATTGACGTATCTGTACAGCACTGTTTCCTCTTCCTCATTGGGGAAAACGGGACCTTTAATAAATAAGAAGCAGATAGCAGACTATAATCATGACATGAAGTCGCTTTCATCAACTGGAGCGCGGCTCATAAATAAACCCAAACTCAGCAGCTCTCCTCACACACATGAGAAATATGAGTATAGAAAGCTTAAAATGTCCACTTTTAAACGAAACGATTTAAAACTATTTCATTTGACGAAGTGTATGGAGGTCCAAATTACTCAAAATGAAATAATTCAATAAATAATAAAGCCAGTTTATTCTGAAATAATTAAATTATTAATTAAATAATTAATTAATTTCATTCATTATTATTTCAATAAATAAATAAATGTATCTATTTATTATTTTAAATTACATTAAATTGTTTAATATATTTCACAATTACCTCTTCCACATTTGTTTATGTTTAAAACTTCTTTTTTTTCATTATTTAATGTGCTTTTTCAGAAGGACGTTTTTCATAATAATATGCTGCATTTACTAATGACGCTTATTTGATGAATCATGCATTTCCAAAAGCACGATTTTCCCAAAGATTTTTTTCATAATAATAGAGGACATTTCACAGATGCCAATCAACAGGCAGTGGGTGGAGCTTAGCACTGATTGGTTTAAAGTTGAAGAGTTGACAGACATGACAGATCCATCTGTGTGTGGTGATGACATCACGGAACACCAAGGCTGCTTCTCTTTTCTTATTTGTTACTGAAAAATCTATTTTGACCTTATTGAATTTTCTAAAAACCTGAAAACTATGAGTGGCTGTGTTTAAGGCAGTGCGTTTTTATCTTGATCAATTCCTATCGCCATATTAATTTCCAGTCAATTCCCCAATTTCCCTTTGCCAATTGCCAGACCCAGACAGAAAAAAGTAATCAATCTGAAAGGATTATCCAATCAGCGCCAAGCTCCACCCACTGCCTGTTGATTGGCATTCGTGAAATGTCCTCTATTATTATGAAAAACGTATTTTTGAAAAAGCACATTTAATAATGAAAAATGTATTTGTATCTATTTGGAAGAGTGTGTGTGTGGAAGAGGTAATTGTGAAATATATTAAACAATTTCAAGTAATTTTACAAAATAAATAGAAACATTTAGCTATTTATTTAATTATTTAATTAATATTTAATTAAATTAATTGTGTAATTATTAAATTAATTATTAAATTAATATTTAATTAAATTAATTGTTTAATTATTAAATTAATTATTAAATTAATTAATTATTTTTTTCAGAATAAACTTGTACATTTAATTGTTGTTTAATTGAATTCATTATTTATTTAATTATTTCATTTTGAGTAATTTGATGGTTCTGATCCGATGCTGAGAGTTTAACGCGCATCTTTACACTAATCCTGACTGGAGCAACTTTATACACTGTAAAAAATGCTTTTCTTACTCAGTATTTTAAATAACTCAAAATGAAGAGAGTTTGTGCTTAAAATAAGATAAATAATCTGCCAATGGGGTGAGAAAAATAATCTTAATTCAAACAGAAAACAAGATTATTATTCTCACCCCATTGGCAGATTATTTATCTTATTTTAATCAAAAACTCTCTTCATTTAGAGTTATTTTCCACAAAACAAGACAATAATTTGTACTTGTCTAGTAAATGTTTCTTAATGTAAGAATGTTTTGATATTTTGACTAGAAACAAGACAAAAATACTGAGTAAGAAAAGCATTTTTTGCAGTGTGGACGACACATTTGTTTCTTAGTTGTAGTATTAGTTCTTACTTTGCTCAAAAAAAAAATATATATATATATTATTTCTGATTATGCTTTCTCCCCACCCAATTAGGCTGATGAAGTGATGATTAAAAAGGGCCCGACCCGGAATCTAATCTCTACGGTAAATGATGGTTTTATACGGATGATTTTTAATAGTGAGTGGGCGGTTATACTTTTTCCTGTGCAGTGACATTAGCCAATCATAACAGGCTGTTCAGTGACGACTTAAAAAAAAATCTGCATGTTTGTTTGTTTTTTGTGTGTGTGCAAAAAACGTTTTTAACATTATAAGTTAACCCCAAGGAACATATTAAAATAAGTTACAAAATCCATGTCAAGTCTAAAAATGTGTCAAAATGAAGTGAGAACAAGAGCAGATATATGCCATAATCTCGGTTTATGTCTCGGACTCCACTGGCTGATATTTGCTCGAGTTGTTTAAGCACAAACTCACTTCATCACTAACACCTTTAGTCATTTCTCTTCTCCACCAAACGTTCCTGATTTAGGAGTGTTTGTACAACAAGACAGAAACACAGAAGAAGAACATCGCTTCTCACTCCGAACCATCATCAGGTGCATTATGGGATGCTTTTAAACACCAGTAAAGGAGGAGCATATATTATGAGCACTTTATGCTTTCACATCTGCTATACTCATACATTTATCATACAGTCGGCACAGAGCCAGAAATTAAACCAGCGGCTAAATATAACCACAGATCAGAGCCGACTATAGAGAGAGCAGAGGAGAAATAAACTTCACACTGACTTCTGCTGGATTTATGAAGTTCAGTTTAAGAGCAATTAAAGACACACGTCACTCTGTGCTCTAATGTAAGTGAGTTTTATTAGTTTGAGAACACATCAGATCTCATCACTCTTTAATTCAAAGATAAATCAGGACACATTTACTGGAGAAGAGACATGACTGAAGATACAAATGTGTCAAAAGAGTTTGTGCTTGCAGTGAAGTCAGAAAGATAAACTCAATCCGAAGGGAAAACGAGATTATTTTACTGACTCCATTAGCAGATACAAGACGAAAATACTGAGGATGATCACCGGTTTTTGCATTTTAATTTGGACTCAAACATGTTGACTGCAAAAAATGCTGTTCTTACTCAGTATTTTTGTCTCGTTTCCAAAATGTCAAAAAATTCTTACATTAAGAAACATTTACTCGACGAGTAAAAATTATTGTCTTGTTTTGGGGAAAAATAACTCAAAATGAAGAGAGTTTTTGCTTAAAATAAGATAAATAACTTTGCCATAACTAATTAGTTTAAAGATTTATTTATCTTATTTTAATCAAAAACTCTTAGTTTTTTTTCCTAAAACAAGACAATTAGTTTTGCTTGTCTAGTAAATACTTCTTGTTGTAAGAATTGTTAGATGTTTGGACTAGAAACAAGACACAAATACTGAGTAAGAAGAGCATTTTCTGCGGTGTTATTCTTCTTCTTTTGGAAACTTGGAGTTTTGTCTTTAATTCAATACATTATAAAAACTTGATGATATAAAGATGCGGTCACATGCATAATCTTCTGAAAATACACCGGAAGAAATTAGTGCTGGGTAAAAAATATTGATTTCTGGATTTTAATCGATGCTCATTTTTATGGACCGATATCGATTCTTAAATCCCAAGAATCGTTCACTCTGTAATATCTGCCAATGGAGTCTGAGAAATAATCAGACTTTTTAGATTTTTCTGTTTAAACATTTAATTTTGATGAGTTGTCTGGGTTTCTGCAGGATTCGGTTTAAGAACACGTCAATCTGTTCTCTAATGTAAATGAGTTTTTTAGTTTGAGAACACGCACCAGATCTCCATTACTCTTTAATTCATTTGACCAAAAACATCTTAAAGTTTTTATCTTAAAAAAAAATTAATGGTGAACTGGCCCTTTAAGAGTCGATTCTCATTAATGGTGAACTGGCCCTTTAAGAGTCAGACCGACTGTTGATTAAATCATGACCAATTCTGGGACATTTATACAGTAAAATACTAAAAGAAATGATGAAGAGATCACAGAAATCATAGAGCACTAATTAATGCCATGATACTGAATGACTTTCTGAAGTGAAGACTTTCATGAACTGAAGACTTTCTGATACAATTAAGACATTTTTCACATCCACTCTCTTTTAATCCTTAATAAAAAGACCAAAAAGTGTAAAATGTTTGATGTTGGATGGGTTTTTTCATTAAAAAAAATTTGTTTACAAGCTGCTTGGCTCATAAAATTTCATTAAAAATGAATTAGTACTAAATTAATTAAAACCAAATCCATAAAATGATTCACTAAAAGGGTCTATTTATGAAGCGTCTGACGGACCGTAAGAGAAGCGAGTACTCTAAAGCTCTTTATGAAACTTTAAAAAGGCTTCATACTGTATATAGTATATGTTCAAATTTTAATTGAAATCTTATGAATTAAACAGCTCATAAACATACACTGTACAATCTCATTAGTAAGACTTAAAAAAGCATGCAAAGCAATCGCCTTAAAAACCAAGTAAAGTGACGAATGCTTAGTTAGTAAAGTTCACTTACACAAGAGCTCTAGTAACTAAAAAAGAACTGAGATGATTTACTTTAGATTTACTCTTGATGCTTTTTGTGTTTTAATGCTGAATGTTGAAGTGTGTGTGTAACTGATCAATTGCATGATATTGTCACAAATATAGAGGGAGTTAATTCAAATTAAAAGTTCCACAAGGTGTTTATGCCATAAGTGTTATCAATAAAACTCTTAACTCATTAAAAAAAAAAGTAGCCAGCCAAATATAGCCCATAGAATATTTAGTTTTATGAAGATCTGAACATGCAATATATCAAAAGCTGACCCTCTTCTTTTAAACAATTAACGGAAAATTCTGTGTTTGTCAGGGAAAGAGTTAAAGATCACTATTGAATGTTGAATTGTCAGTAAAACTGAAAACTTTGAGAGAATATCACATAATTGATGTTAAAAAATAAATTATTGTAATGCTCTACTGGGTGGTTGCCCTGCTGGCTTAATAAACAAACCTTTATTAATATAGCGCTAGATTATTGTAATGCTCTACTGGGTGGTTGCCCTGCTCGCTTAATAAACAAACCTTTATTAATATAGCGCTAGATTATTTTAATGCTCTACTGGGTGGTTGCCCTGCTCGCTTAATAAACAAACCTTTATTAATATAGCGCTAGATTATTGTAATGCTCTACTGGGTGGTTGCCCTGATCGCTTAATAAACAAACCTTTATTAATATAGCGCTAGATTATTGTAATGCTCTACTGGGTGGTTGCCCTGCTCGCTTAATAAACAAACCTTTATTAATATAGCGCTAGATTATTGTAATGCTCTACTGGGTGGTTGCCCTGCTGGCTTAATAAACAAACCTTTATTAATATAGCGCTAGATTATTGTAATGCTCTACTGGGTGGTTACCCTGCTGGCTTAATAAACAAACCTTTATTAATATAGCACTAGATTATTGTAATGCTCTACTGGGTGGTTGCCCTGATCGCTTAATAAACAAACCTTTATTAATATAGCGCTAGATTATTGTAATGCTCTACTGGGTGGTTGCCCTGATCGCTTAATAAACAAACCTTTATTAATATAGCGCTAGATTATTGTAATGCTCTACTGGGTGGTTGCCCTGCTCGCTTAATAAACAAACCTTTATTAATATAGCGCTAGATTATTATAATGCTCTACTGGGTGGTTGCCCTGCTCGCTTAATAAACAAACCTTTATTAATATAGCGCTAGATTACTGTAATGCTCTACTGGGTGGTTGCCCTGCTCGCTTAATAAACAAACCTTTATTAATATAGCGCTAGATTATTGTAATGCTCTACTGGGTGGTTGCCCTGATCGCTTAATAAACAAACCTTTATTAATATAGCGCTAGATTATTGTAATGCTCTACTGGGTGGTTGCCCTGCTGGCTTAATAAACAAACCTTTATTAATATAGCGCTAGATTACTGTAATGCTCTACTGGGTGGTTGCCCTGCTCGCTTAATAAACAAACCTTTATTAATATAGCGCTAGATTATTGTAATGCTCTCAGTTTTAAATCTAGACTAAAAACACATCTCTTTACTATGGCACTATGGCATACACACAGAACATTATATTCATGCCTTATTCTGCATGAGCATATTCTACATCCCATAATCCTACCCAGTACCTAAACTTAACAACTACCTAACAATTAATAAGCAGTAATTTGAGGTGAGTTAGTTAATAGTGACCGAACCACTTGTTTTGATTATTTAAAAGTGATTTGCATTAGAAAAAAGCACAAGCTTGTCTAATACCACGGCAGGTTTTTAGGCAAAGCTAACAATGGGGAAGTAACTACGGAGCAACTAAAGGGACATGGTGAAGGAAAAAAACATGAGATGGGTGGGAAAACAATTTTTCAATTATCTCGGCAATGCTTTGTGTTATCCAAGAGACTTTGGGTTTGCTCACAAATATTTTCTCTGGAAGTGAAAAAGCATAAAATGTTTTTTTGTTGTTGTTTTTTTCACCAGCATGTCCCATAAGTTACAGAGAAAATGAGCAAAATAAATAGACATTGCATATCGATTGCTGTCGATGCATCTAATCAAACTCTACAGCCTTTCAGCACAAGTTCTTCAAATCTAGTCCAATCAGACTGATGTCAAGAACAGTTTGTGTTCTCTTTCAAAACTCAACAGGATACAAGAAAATATGGGTTTGATTAATGAGAATAAACATGAAATCATCGACATTTACTCAATAAATCAAGGTAATATTGCTAAAAGTTTACAATAAGGTCTCATTTGTGAATACGCCTGATCTTAAGGTGTCTGTGTTACAGTCTAATAATAATTTGGGTTAGGTGTAGTTGCATATAATTCGTTAATACGACAGTAACTGCATGTAACAAGGACACTTGTTACAAAAACTAACACTGAACGATATTTTTTTTTAGCATTAATAACCTGTTTATTTTAGTTAATAACATGTTCATGTTAGTGCATTAACTATAATGTTAACAGATGCAACTTTTGATCTCAATAATGTATTAGAAATGTCGAAATTAACATTAATATTAAAAAATTTTAATTTCACAAATAATAAATTCTTTATATCAACAATTCAATTTTCACTAGTTAAAATGCTTATTCTTGAAACCAGAAATTGGATTTTTGGCTATTTTCTGATTTTCAACTTTAATTTTTAATTTTTGCAGTCAACTTTAATTTCAACTATTAAAAATTATAATTCCTGATTTATGAGCTTTTACCAGTTAAATCTCACCATAGGATGCCATTTAAATTCAGTTGGTCATATCAAGAATTGATTTCTTGCATTCCAGTGGAAATGTAATTTATTATATTAGAAAATATCCAAAAACTAAATATTCTGAATCAATAATTAGCATTTTAAGTAGCAAAAATGTAAGAATATATCAAGAATTTATATCTTGGTAATGAATAAATGTGAAACCAGCTTGCCATATTAATAATAATTTTGACATTTCTAATACATTATTGAGATCAAAAGTTGCATTATAGTTAATGCACTAACATGAACATGTTATTAACTAACATAAATAGGTTAGTAATGCTGAAAAAAATGTATCGTTCAGTGTTAGTTTTGGTAATGTGTTCTTGTTACATGTAGTTACATGTAGTTAATTCTTATAAATTAAGAATTATAGTTTTTACTAGTGGAAATTTAATTTCTCGTATCAGAAAATAGCCAAAATTTTAATTTCTGATATCAAGAATTTGCATTTTAACAAGAGAAAATGTAAAAATATATCAAGAATTTATATCCTGGGATTGACTAAATGTCCGTATGGCAAGCCATGTGATTAATAAATGCTGTTTGAAGCATCTTTAACTAATGTTAACTCGTATTGTAAACTGTTACAGTGATTTTAAAGCTCTTTGTTGTTGTTTGTGTCATGACACATATTACCAAAACTGCTAAAAAATGCTCTTCTTACTCAGTATTTTTGTCTTGTTTCGAGTCCAAACATCTAAAAATTCTTAAAACAAGAAGTATTTACTAGACAAGCAAAAGTTTTTGCTTAAAATAAGATAAATAATCTGCCAATGGGGTGAGAAAAATAATCTTAATTCAAACAGAAAACAAGATTATTTTTCTCACCCCATTGGCAGATTATTTATCTTATTTTAAGCAAAAACCTCTCTTCATTAGGTGTTATTACAAGATAATTTGTACTGTATGCATACTGTAAACTGAAGAACGTTTTATTTTATTTTTCAGACCACTATTGTGTATTTGACCATTTTTATTTTATTCTTACTTTCTAATTATCTTCCAGGACTGTTTAATTATCCTTGTTTTTAATTTTTTATTCTAACAGATGGTATTTTTATTTCTCATGCATGTTACCACTATTTCATTAATTTCTATGTAAAGAACTTTGAATTGCCATGGGTATGAAATGTGCTATACAAATAAACTTTCCTTGCCTTGTCTTTTAATTCTTTCTTAATGTAAGAATTTTTAGATATTTTGACTAGAAAAAAGACGGAAATACTAAGCAAGAAAAGCATTTTTTGCAGTGCAGCTTGATCTAAAGTTGCTGAAGCAGTAAATGTTGTAAAACTCACTGAATGACGGTGAAGACGTCGAGGTCCTCGCTGGGCTCTTCGCCGGCCTGTGGTTTACTCTGCTGTCCCTTTGGCATACTTTACACTTGGAGAAAATCCTTCCGCTGACCCTGTTTCTGACGGAAAAATGCAGCCGGGTAAAATCTCAACATCTGAGCTGGCCTGAATAAACCAACCAACTAACTCCAGTCACAGAGTCTGCCCCGGTCTGGGCGTGTGTGGGTCGAGCCCTGAGGCGGAGAGAGAGAGAGAAAGAGTGTGTGTGTGTGTGTGTGTGTGTGTGTGTGTGTGTGTGTGTGGTGAGAGAGAGAGAAGAGAGAGAGAGTGGAGAGAGAGAGAGAGAGAGAGAGAGAGAGAGAGAGAGAGAGAGAGAGAGAGAGAGAGAGAGAGAGAGAGAGAGAGAGAGAGAGAGAGAGAGAGAGAGAGAGAGAGAGACTCAATAATGAAACACCATCACATCACGGGCCAATGCATCAGAGCCACAGGATCGATCTCAGCATCTGTGATGAGAGAGAGAGAGAGAGAGAGAGAGAGAGAGAGAGAGAGAGAGAGAGAGAGAGAGAGAGAGAGAGAGAGAAACGCATCAGAACCGCTCAATACCAGAGCCATAGAAACAAGCGCCATTTTAGCTCACACTGCCAAAAAATGCTTTTCTACTCAGTATTTTTGTCTGTTTCGAGTCCAAATATCTAAAATTCTTACATTAAGAAACATTTACTAGACAAGCAAAAGTTATTGTCTTGTTTTGGGAAAATATAGTTAAAAATTAAGAGAGTTTTGCTTAAAATAAGCAAAATAATCTTGTTTTCTGTTTGAATTAAGATTATTTTTCTCACCCCATTGGCAGATTATTTATCTTATTTTAAAGCAAAAACTCTCTTCATTTTGAGTTATTTTTCCCCAAAACAAGACAATTACTTTTAATTGTTTAATGCTCTACTGGGTGGTTGCCCTGCTCGCTTAATAAACAAACTCCAGCTGGTCCAAACCGCAGCAGCTAGAGTTCTTACTAGAACCCAGGAAGTATGATCATATTAGTCCAGTTCTGTCAACACTGCACTGGCTCCCTATTAAACATCGCATACATTTTAAAATCTTGCTTATTACTCAAAGCACTAAATGGTTTAGCTCCGGTCCTTAAGCGAGCTCTTAACACATTATACTCCATCACGTCTATTGCGGTCTCTAAACTCTGGCCAGTTGATCATACCTAGAATATCTAAATCAACTGCAGGCGGTCGATCATTTTCCTATTTAGCTCCTAAACTCTGGAACAGTCTTCCTAGCATTGTTCGGGAAGCAGACACACTCTGTCAGTTTAAATCTAGACTAAAAACACATCTCTTTACTATGGCTATACTAATGTTAGTCTCTCTGTTTATCCCGAGGTTTATCTCGGATCCAGATCAGATGGTGGACCAAGAGGCGTGATCAACTGGCATTATTCGAATGACTTTGTTTGCAATTGAATACCAGCAATACTAAATTATGTTCTTTTTAAAATGTAAAAATTCTGAATGTTTAATTGGTAGGTTTAGGGGCAGTGTGTGTGTGTGTGTGTGTGTGTGTGTGTGTGTGTGTGTGTGTGTGTGTGTGTGTGTGTGTGTGTGTGTGTGTGTGTGTGTGCACTGTCAAAAAAAAAAGAGTACAAAATTGTACCTTTTAAGGTGCAAGTGGCTGTCACCGGGGTGGTTCCCTTAAAGGTACATTTCTGATTTCTGTACCTCTAAATCAGGGATAGGCCAGTTCAGTCCTAGAGGTTTGATGTCCTCCAGAGTTTATCTCAAACCCTTCAAAGCCACCACAGTATAAAACTTGTGACTCCCAGCATGCATTGCAGCATTAATTATGTCCCCATTGTTGAGATTCATATGCTGATTCTTGATATCTTTGTGCGTCTATACATTTCCCCCTTTGGAATGTTTTTAAAAATCAATATTTAAAATGTCTGATCTGTGACAAGCAAGTATTGTTGGTGAATATTATTTATTATTATTTTTATTCAGTGATGAGTTTAGTCAAACATTATTCTTCCTGATGAAGTTTGTTTTGCTTCTTGGTTTTGAGCGATTATGTGTTTATGCTGTAACAAAAACCACAAACTCACTAAAAATTCCAAGTCAAACAGCCCAACTAAAGGAAACACTGATCTCCATAATGGTGACCAAACTTTTTCAATAAAACATCTAAATCTAAACATCTGTTAATTCTCAATAAGAGCTTCTAGAGATGTCTTTCAGGGTTGGATCCAAACTCTGCAGGAACACAGTGCTATATTTGTACCCTTAGGATCAATTGTGTATCTTGTAAAGGTACAGTTATATGTTTTGTTCGCCAAGGAACAAAATTGTACCTCCACTGTACCTTTTTTTCTGAGAGAGTGTGTGTGTTGGCTTACTAATATTCATCAGGATTCGTAAGGTAGAACCTGTTAAACATTTGAAAATATAACACCATAAAATATGAAGAGTAATATATATGACCGAACATATATCGAATCAATTAAAATTCAATCAAGTTCTCCCGCTGGTGTCATTGCTGATTATTTCATATTAATCACAGATATATGAGGAGTTGTACTGTATGTGCTTCTGATTATGTAAGCAAAATGCACTCATGTAAATGTTTTAATGCGTCGCACTATCCATATGCATTCGGTAATGAAGCATGACATATGCATAATGTGACCTTTGAGCGAGTTCTGCCACCGCGACCAGACCTGAGTATCATCCAGAGACGGATCTTCACACACACTGCAAAAAATGCTCTTCTTACTCAGTATTTTTGTCTTGTTTCTAGTCCAAACATCTAAAAATTCTTAAATCAAGAAGTATTTACTAGACAAGCAAAAGTAATTGTCTTGTTTTGGTAAAAATAACTCAAAATGAAGAGAGTTTTTGCTTAAAATAAGATAAATAATCTGCCAATGGGGTGAGAAAAATAATCTTAATTCAAACAGAAAACAAGATTATTTTACTTATTTATCTTATTGTGTGTGTGTGTGTGTGTGTGTGTGTGTGTGTGTGTGTGTGTGTGTGTGTGTGTGTGTGTGTGTGTGTGTGTGTGTGTGTGTGTGTGTGTGTGTGTGTGTGTGTGTGTGTGGGTGAGATGCAGTCGCTGCACTGATTTCATCCGCAGGGCTTCAGCGATTACACTGCGGCTCCTCATGCGTGAAGTCTTCCATTAGTTATGAAGTTAAACGCATGCAGAGCTTCGGCATTGAGAGAGTGCGGAGAGCGAGATTACGTAAGACTGAGCAGCTGAGCAAGAACAGATCCTCATGCAACATTCAACGCTTTACGTAACAACACGCTTAAAAACGTCATTTCCATCTGGAGGCCAAGATTCAGATGCATCTCGGCACATTGTCTGGAAACAAAAAGTCAAAAAAACTGTGTTAAAATGATGACATGCTAAAGCCTGGTTCCACAGACAGGGCTTAGATTAAGCCAGGATTAGGCCTTACTTAATTTAAGACGCTTTTATGTGTGTGTTGCGAGTGTGTTTATATGTGTGTGTTAAGAGTGTGTGTTACGAGCCAGGATTAGGCCTTACTTCATTCAAGACGCTTTTAAAGCCTGGTTTACAACACACACTGCAAAAAATGCTCTTCTTACTCAGTATTTCTGTCTTGTTTCCAGTCTAAATATCTAAATATTTTTATATCAAGATGCATTTAGTAGATCAGTAAAACGACATAAGATATTTTTTCTGGATTTAAGAATTGTTAGATATTTGGCCTGGAAACAAGACAGAATGACTGAGTAAGAAGAGCGTTTTTCGCAGTGTGAGAGCATTACTGATGTGCATTGTGAGATCTAATAATGGCTTCAGTTTAAACGGCTCAAACATGCAGGACGAGCTTAAGCCACTGAAACCAGAGGCATATAAAATCAGCATTAGGAATTACGTCAATAGAAATAATAACATAAAAGTTAAATCTATGACATTTCGAAATTATGACCTACTGAGAATTATAACACATAAATTTATCTTGCATGTCATAATTTAAACTTTATGACGTATCAATATTATGGCATGAAAAAATGTATTACATAAATAGAAATTATGACAAAAATAAGGAGATATGTCATGAAAAATCTAAATCAGCTTATGAGTGTGTGTGTGTTAAGAGTGTCTGTTATGAGTGTGTGTGTTACGAGTGTGTGTTACATGTGTGTGTTACGTGTTAGTGAAGCGGTCGTTTTAAGCATGTTACGAGTGTGTGTTACGTGTTAGTGAAGCAGTCGTATTAAGCATGTTACGAGTGTGAGTTACGAGTGTGTGTTACGTGTTAGTGACGCGGTCGTATTAAGCATGTTACGAGTGTGTGTTACGAGTGTGTGTTACGTGTTAGTGAAGTGGTCGTATTAAGCATGTTACGAGTGTGAGTTACGAGTGTGTGTTACGTGTTAGTGAAGCGGTCGTATTAAGCATGTTACGAGTGTGTGTTACGAGAGTGTGTTACATGTGTGTGTTACGTGTTAGTGAAGCAGTCGTATTAAGCATGTTACGAGTGTGTGTTACGAGTGTGTGTTACAAGTGTGTGTTATGTGTTAGTGAAGCGGTCGCATTAAGCATGTTACGAGTGTGTGTTACGTGTTAGTGAAGCGGTCGTATTAAGCATGTTACGAGTGTGTGTTACGAGTGTGTGTTACGTGTTAGTGAAGCGGCCGTATTAAGCATGTTACGAGTGTATGTTACGAGTGTGTGTTACGAGTGTGTGTTACGTGTTAGTGAAGCGGTCGTATTAAGCATGTTACGAGTGTGTGTTACTAGTGTGTGTTACGAGTGTGTGTTACGTGTTAGTGAAGCAGTCATATTAAGCATGTTACGAGTGTGTGTTACAAGTGTGTGTTACGTGTTAGTGAAGCAGTCATATTAAGCATGTTACGAGTGTGTGTTACGAGTGTGTGTTACGTGTTAGTGAAGCAGCCGTATTAAGCATGTTACGAGTGTGTGTTACGTGTTAGTGAAGCGGTCGTATTAAGCATGTTACGAGTGTGTGTTACGTGTTAGTGAAGCTGTCGTATTAAGCATGTTACGAGTGTGTGTTACGAGTGTGTGTTACAAGTGTGTGTTACGTGTTAATGAAGCAGTCATATTAAGCATGTTACGAGTGTGTGTTACGAGTGTGTGTTAGGTGTTAGTGAAGCAGTCATATTAAGCATGTTACGAGTGTGTGTTACGAGTGTGTGTTACAAGTGTGTGTTACGTTTTAATGAAGCAGTCGTATTAAGCATGTTACGAGTGTGTGTTACGAGTGTGTGTTACGTGTTAGTGAAGCGATCGTATTAAGCATGTTACGAGTGTGTGTTACGAGTGTGTGTTACGACTGTGTGTTACGTGTTAGTGAAGCGGTCGTATTAAGCATGTTACGAGTGTGTGTTACGAGTGTGTGTTACATGTGTGTGTTACGTGTTAGTGAAGCGGTCGTATTAAGCATGTTACAAGTGTGTGCTACGTGTTAGTGAAGCAATCATATTAAGCATGTTACGAGTGAGTGTTACGAGTGTGTGTTACGAGTGTGTGTTACGTGTTAGTGAAACAGTCATATTAAGCATGTTACGAGTGTGTGTTACGAGTGTGTGTTACGTGTTAGTGAAGCGGTCGCATTAAGCATGTTACGAGTGTGTGTTACGAGTGTGTGTTACGTGTTAGTAAAGCGGTCGCATTAAGCATGTTACGAGTGTGTGTTACGAGTGTGTGTTACGTGTTAGTGAAGCGGTCGCATTAAGCATGTTACGAGTGTGTGTTACGTGTTAGTGAAGCAATTATATTAAGCATGTTACGAGTGTGTGTTACGAGTGTGTGTTACATGTGTGTGTTACGTGTTAGTGAAGCAGTCGTATTAAGCATGTTACGAGTGTGTGTTACGAGTGTGTGTTACGTGTTAGTGAAACAGTCATATTAAGCATGTTACGAGTGTGTGTTACGAGAGTGTGTTACATGTGTGTGTTACGTGTTAGTGAAGCAGTCGTATTAAGCATGTTACGAGTGTGTGTTACGTGTTAGTGAAGCGGTCGTATTAAGCATGTTACGAGTGTGTGTTACGTGTTAGTGAAGCGGTCGTATTAAGCATGTTACGAGTGTGTGTTACGTGTTAGTGAAGCGGTCGTATTAAGCATGTTACGAGTGTGTGTTACGTGTTAGTGAAGCAATTATATTAAGCATGTTACGAGTGTGTGTTACGAGTGTGTGTTACATGTGTGTGTTACGTGTTAGTGAAGCAGTCGTATTAAGCATGTTACGAGTGTGTGTTACGAGTGTGTGTTACGTGTTAGTGAAACAGTCATATTAAGCATGTTACGAGTGTGTGTTACGAGAGTGTGTTACATGTGTGTGTTACGTGTTAGTGAAGCAGTCGTATTAAGCATGTTACGAGTGTGTGTTACGTGTTAGTGAAGCGGTCGTATTAAGCATGTTACGAGTGTGTGTTACGTGTTAGTGAAGCGGTCGCATTAAGCATGTTACGAGTGTGTGTTATGTGTTAGTGAAGCGGTCGTATTAAGCATGTTACGAGTGTGTGTTACAAGTGTGTGTTATGAGTGTGTGTTACGTGTTAGTGAAGCAATCATATTGAGCATGTTACGAGTGTGTGTTACGAGTGTGTGTTACATGTGTGTCTTACGTGTTAGTGAAGCAGTCATATTAAGCATGTTACGAGTGTGTGTTACGAGTGTGTGTTACGTGTTAGTGAAACAGTCATATTAAGCATGTTACGAGTGTGTGTTACGAGAGTGTGTTACATGTGTGTGTTACGTGTTAGTGAAGCGGCCGTATTAAGCATGTTACGAGTGTGTGTTACAAGTGTGTGTTACGAGTGTGTGTTACGTGTTAGTGAAGCAATCATATTAAGCATGTTACGAGTGTGTGTTACGAGTGTGTATTAAGTGTGTTACATGTTAGTGAAGCAGTCGTATTAAGCATGTTACGAGTGTGTGTTACCAGTGTGTGTTACGAGTGTGTGTTACGTGTTAGTGAAACAGTCATATTAAGCATGTTACGAGTGTGTGTTAAGAGAGTGTGTTACATGTGTGTGTTACGTGTTAGTGAAGCGGCCGTATTAAGCATGTTACGAGTGTGTGTTACGAGAGTGTGTTACATGTGTGTGTTACGTGTTAGTGAAGCGGTCGTATTAAGCATGTTACGAGTGTGTGTTACGAGAGTGTGTTACATGTGTGTGTTACGTGTTAGTGAAGCAGTCATATTAAGCATGTTACGAGTGTGTGTTACGAGAGTGTGTTACATGTGTGTGTTACGTGTTAGTGAAGCAGTCATATTGAGCATGTTACGAGTGTGTGTTACGAGTGTATGTTACGAGTGTGTGTTACGTGTTAGTGAAGCAATCATATTAAGCATGTTACGAGTGTGTGTTAAGAGTGTGTGTTACGTGTGTGTGTTACGTGTTAGTTAAGCAGTCGTATTAAGCATGTTACGAGTGTGTGTTACGAGTGTGTGTTACGTGTTAGTGAAACAGTCATATTAAGCATGTTACGAGTGTGTGTTACGAGAGTGTGTTACATGTGTGTGTTACGTGTTAGTGAAGCGGCCGTATTAAGCATGTTACGAGTGTGTGTTACGAGTGTGTGTTACGTGTTAGTGAAGCAATCATATTAAGCATGTTACGAGTGTGTGTTACGAGTGTGTATTACATGTGTGTGTTACATGTTAGTGAAGCAGTCGTATTAAGCATGTTACGAGTGTGTGTTACCAGTGTGTGTTACGAGTGTGTGTTACGTGTTAGTGAAACAGTCATATTAAGCATGTTACGAGTGTGTGTTACGAGAGTGTGTTACATGTGTGTGTTACGTGTTAGTGAAGCGGCCATATTAAGCATGTTACGAGTGTGTGTTACGAGAGTGTGTTACATGTGTGTGTTACGTGTTAGTGAAGCGGTCGTATTAAGCATGTTACGAGTGTGTGTTACGAGAGTGTGTTACATGTGTGTGTTACGTGTTAGTGAAGCAGTCATATTAAGCATGTTACGAGTGTGTGTTACGAGTGTATGTTACGAGTGTGTGTTACGTGTTAGTGAAGCAATCATATTAAGCATGTTACGAGTGTGTGTTAAGAGTGTGTGTTACGTGTGTGTGTTACGTGTTAGTGAAGCGTACTCAAATCTCTGTAATTTGGCTTTATTTGTCACACACTCCTCCTTACAGTGGTCATAACCTTTCGACTCATATTTCCATCTCTCCTTGACACTTTCACCTCATTAATGTGTGGAAGCAAAACCTCGAAGAGCGTTTATAATCTGTAAATAAGCTCAGTCTGATGAAAATAACATGATTATTTCCTGCTGTGAAATGAATATTTAACATGAAGCCATCCAGTCATGTGGCATGACACAAGCCCAGGGCCATGAGGCACAGTAT
>NC_090176.1:52840095-52905095 GCF_024679245.1 Pseudorasbora parva
GATGGATAGACAGAGAGACGGACAGACGGATGGATGGATAGACGGACAGACGGATGGATAGATAGACGGACAGACGGATGGATGGATAGACGGACAGACGGATGGATGGATAGACGGACAGACGGATGGATGGATGGATAGATAGATAGATAGATAGATAGATAGATAGATAGATAGATAGATAGATAGATAGATAGATAGATAGATAGATAGATAGATAGATAGATAGACGGATGGATGGTTGGATGGATAGACGGACAGATGGATGGATGGATGGATGGATAGACAGACAGACGGATGGATAGACGGACGGACGGATGGAATTGGCTTTCTTTTAACTCATGGGTTGGAAGTTCAATTGGAATGACAGGAAGAAGAATTCTGTCAACATTTTGTAAACCTAAACGAGTTTCTTTGGGCCCTATTTTAACGATCTGAAGCGCAAGTGTCAAAGCGCGGAGCTCAAGTAACTTTGTGGGCGGGTCTCGGCGCTGGTGCTATTTTCCCGGCGGGATAAATGGCTCTTGCCCCCGGCGCAAATCTAAAATGGGTTGGTCTGAAGTAGCTTCATTATTCATAGGTGTGGTTGGGGCGTAACGTGAATAAACCAATCAGAGCGGCATCCAACATTCCCTTTAAAAGCAGCTGCGCAAGTTCCCTTATGGATTGCTATTATTATGGCGTATTTACCAGACGCACGCCAGGAGCGGTTCACAGCCGAGGAGACTGATGTTCCTGTAAGAGCAGCCCTTACGAAACAAAAATATATTGCAGAATATTGGAAAATTTCATGCAATACATTAGGCAATATATTCACATATATGGGAATTAATATTTATATCTTTCAATATATTGCAATATATTGAAAGCGGCAATCAATTGTACTATATTTTGCACTATATTATATGAATATATAATATATTTTATAATACCATCAATATATTATTCAATATATTATTCAATATATTTACAATATATTAAAATATATTTCAACTAATATATTGGTAAATATATTTTCCTTTCGTAAGGGAGTGAAAGACAGAGGAGTTGTGTTGTATGGGGATGGAGAAACCCACCCAAAAGAGCGTCGGTTAAACAGTTTTTCAGTTTTTCAGTCGATTTTTTTTCCTGGTTCTTGACGGACAAACCAATATGTCAGATGTCCTTATAAACAGTTATGTCTGGCCACTATTGGGCAAACAGGTCTGATCCCTGACTTTAGACTGGGTTTTTTCTGGTCAGTGGCGCAACTGTTTAACGGAACAGCAAAATAGCTCCAGGGATTGTTTGCGTCGGAACACGCCTCCTTTTTTGCGCTGAACCGCCCAGGGAGCGCAAGTTCATTCACTAGTTTAGCGACGTGCTTCTGTGGAGGGAAAAGCGCGCTTTGCGCGGGTGCAAAATAGGAATGACACATGCGGCGGTGTACAAAGTCAATTGCGCTGGGTGCAAGATAGGGCCCTTTGTGTTGTTGAACGTAAAAGAAGATATTTTGTAGTTTGATTTTGGCTCTTAGTAGTAAAAAGTTCAGTCTAGATCTCTGATCTAACAACAAGAAGATTAATTTTCTACTTGTAAGCTGCTTTATGTTGTTTGACATTTTAAAGTAGTATTTTAAGAAGTGTAGTCCAATAATGTGGAGTATTTATGAAAAATAGGCATATTTAATTTCTCAAATAACCTATATTAATACATTCAACATCATATTTTCAACTCTCGGTCCAAGAAAAGTTGGTCGGGACCGGGAATCCTACAAACTCTTTTAATCTTTAAGTTTAAACAAGGTTTCAGTTTCCACAAAAGCCAAGTCATGTCGTGCTGGAGTGCAAAAGCTCAGGCTTTTCTTTAAGCCAAGAGTTTACGAGTTGAGGCGTGTCAGTCAGAAACGTTATGAAAACCACAATACTTGTAGGTATTTAACAGTGACATTGTCAGGCTTTTTTTATTTACAACAAAATAAGCCAATTGTCTGCTTAAACTATGAGAGCTTTGTAATATAACAATATAATATGAAGCGAAAAAGTTTGCAGTGCTTTCATGAATTAAGAAAAAAGCCAAACACATTATTCTTTGTTCTTCATTTTGTACAAATAGTTTAAAAACCTAAAAAAAGCCATCCAACATTTAAAAAGCCATCTTGCTCCGACAGAAATGACTTGAGCCATAAGTGTACCATAATAGATGCATTCATGCCATATCATAATTACTGTAATGATTCTGAACTGTAAAAAGCCCTCATGTGCTTATAGAACTTAAAATTACAACGCGTAAACTCTTAATTTTCAAAAAGCGACGACAAGCTTTTATTCATATGTAAAAATGTATCAGCGAACATAAACACAAGCTCAACTGAACCTGCTCGGCACATGAGAATGAAACTCATTGGCTCTCGCCGAAGCTTAAAGCGTAACGTGTAACACGAGAATGATCCTCATTGGCTCTCGCTGAAGCTCAAACGTGACACGTAACACGAGAATGATCCTCAGTGGCTCTCGCTGAAGCTCAAACGTGACACGTAACACGAGAATGATCCTCAGTGGCTCTCGCCGAAGCTCAAACGTGACACGTAACACGAGAATGATCCTCATTGGCTCTCGCCGAAGCTCAAACGTGACACGTAACACGAGAATGATCCTCATTGGCTCTCGCCGAAGCTCAAACGTGACACGTAACACGAGAATGATCCTCATTGGCTCTCGCCGAAGCTTAAAGCGTAACGTGTAACACGAGAATGATCCTCATTGGCTCTCGCTGAAGCTCAAACGTGACACGTAACACGAGAATGATCCTCATTGGCTCTCGCCGAAGCTTAAAGCGTAACGTGTAACACGAGAATGATCCTCAGTGGCTCTCGCTGAAGCTCAAACGTGACACGTAACACGAGAATGATCCTCATTGGCTCTCGCCGAAGCTTAAAGCGTAACGTGTAACACGAGAATGATCCTCAGTGGCTCTCGCCGAAGCTCAAACGTGACACGTAACACGAGAATGATCCTCATTGGCTCTCGCCGAAGCTCAAACGTGACGCGTAACACGAGAATGATCCTCATTGGCTCTCGCCGAAGCTCAAACGTAGCGTGTAACACGAGAATGATCCTCATTGACTCTCGCTGAAGCTCAAACGTGACACGTAACACGAGAATGATCCTCATTGGCTCTCGCTGAAGCTCAAACGTGACACGTAACACGAGAATGATCCTCATTGGCTCTCGCCGAAGCTCAAACGTGACACGTAACACGAGAATGATCCTCAGTGGCTCTCGCCGAAGCTCAAACGTGACACGTAACACGAGAATGATCCTCATTGGCTCTCGCCGAAGCTCAAACGTGACACGTAACACGAGAATGATCCTCATTGGCTCTTGCTGAAGCTCAAACGTGACACGTAACACGAGAATGATCCTCAGTGGCTCTCGCCGAAGCTCAAACGTGACACGTAACACGAGAATGATCCTCATTGGCTCTCGCCGAAGCTCAAACGTGACACGTAACACGAGAATGATCCTCATTGGCTCTCGCTGAAGCTCAAACGTGACGCGTAACACGAGAATGATCCTCATTGGCTCTCGCCGAAGCTCAAACGTGACGCGTAACACGAGAATGATCCTCATTGGCTCTCGCTGAAGCTCAAACGTGACGCGTAACACGAGAATGATCCTCATTGGCTCTCGCCGAAGCTCAAACGTGACACGTAACACGAGAATGATCCTCATTGGCTCTCGCCGAAGCTCAAACGTGACGCGTAACACGAGAATGATCCTCATTGACTCTCGCCGAAGCTCAAACGTGACACGTAACACGAGAATGATCCTCATTGGCTCTCGCTGAAGCTCAAACGTGACGCGTAACATGAGAACGAACCTCATTGGCTCTCGACGAAGCTCGAACGTGACACGTAACACGAGAATGATCCTCATTGGCTCTCGCTGAAGCTCAAACATGACGCGTAACACAAGAATGAACCTCATTGGCTCTCGCTGAAGCTCAAACGTGACGCGTAACACGAGAATGATCCTCATTGACTCTCGCTGAAGCTCAAACGTAACGCGTAACACGAGAATGAACCTCATTGGCTCTCGCCGAAGCTCAAACGTAGCGTGTAACACGAGAATGATCCTCATTGACTCTCGCTGAAGCTCAAACGTGACGCGTAACACGAGAATGAACCTCATTGGCTCTCGCCGAAGCTCAAACGTAGCGTGTAACACGAGAATGATCCTCATTGACTCTCGCTGAAGCTCAAACGTGACGCGTAACACGAGAATGAACCTCATTGGCTCTCGCCGAAGCTCAAACGTAGCGTGTAACACGAGAATGAACCTCATTGGCTCTCGCCGAAGCTCAAACGTGACGCGTAACACGAGAATGATCCTCATTGACTCTCGCCGAAGCTCATATGTGACACGTAACACAAGAATGATCCTCATTGACTCTCGCTGAAGCTCAAACGTGACACGTAACACGAGAATGATCCTCATTGACTCTCGCTGAAGCTCAAACGTGACACGTAACACGAGAATGATCCTCATTGGCTCTCGCCGAAGCTCAAACGTGACACGTAACACGAGAATGATCCTCATTGGCTCTCCCCGAAGCTCAAACGTGACACGTAACACGAGAATGATCCTCATTGGCTCTCGCTGAAGCTCAAACGTGACACGTAACACGAGAATGATCCTCATTGGCTCTTGCTGAAGCTCAAACGTGATGCGCAACACGAGAATGATCCTCATTGGCTCTTGCTGAAGCTCAAACTTGATGCGCAACACGAGAATGAACCTCATTGGCTCTTGCTGAAGCTCAAACGTGATGCGCAACACGAGAATGATCCTCATTGACTCTCGCCGAAGCTCATATGTGACACGTAACACAAGAATGATCCTCATTGACTCTCGCTGAAGCTCAAACGTGACACGTAACACGAGAATGATCCTCATTGGCTCTTGCTGAAGCTCAAACTTGATGCGCAACACGAGAATGATCCTCATTGGCTCTTGCTGAAGCTCAAACGTGATGCGCAACACGAGAATGATCCTCATTGGCTCTTGCTGAAGCTCAAACGTGATGCGCAACACGAGAATGATCCTCATTGACTCTTGCTGAAGCTCAAATGTGACACGTAACACGAGAATGATCCTCATTGACTCTCGCCGAAGCTCAAACGTGACGCGTAACACGAGAATGATCCTCATTGACTCTCGCCGAAGCTCAAACGTGACGCGCAACACGAGAATGAACCACATTGGCTCTTGCTGAAGCTCAAACGTGAAGCGTAACACGAGAATGATCCTCATTGGCTCTTGCTGAAGCTCAAACGTGATGCACAACACGAGAATGAACCACATTGGCTCTCGCTGAAGCTCAAACGTGACACGTAACACGAGAATGATCCTCATTGGCTCTCGCTGAAGCTCAAACGTGACACGTAACACGAGAATGATCCTCATTGGCTCTTGCTGAAGCTCAAACGTGATGCGCAACACAAGAATGATCCTCATTGACTCTCGCCGAAGCTCAAACGTGACACGTAACACGAGAATGATCCTCATTGACTCTCGCCGAAGCTCAAACGTGACACGTAACACAAGAATGATCCTCATTGACTCTCGCCGAAGCTCAAACGTGACACGTAACACGAGAATGATCCTCATTGACTCTCGCCGAAGCTCAAACGTGACACGTAACACGAGAATGATCCTCATTGACTCTCGCTGAAGCTCAAACGTGACGCGTAACACGAGAATGATCCTCATTGGCTCTCGCTGAAGCTCAAACGTGACACGTAACACGAGAATGATCCTCATTGACTCTCGCCGAAGCTCAAACGTGACGCGTAACACAAGAATGATCCTCATTGGCTCTCGCTGAAGCTCAAACGTGACACGTAACACGAGAATGAACCTCATTGGCTCTCGCTGAAGCTCAAACGTGACGCGTAACACGAGAATGAACCTCATTGACTCTCGCTGAAGCTCAAACGTGACGCGTAACACGAGAATGAAACTCATTGGCTCTTGCTGAAGCTCAAACGTGACGCGTAACACGAGAATGAAACTCATTGGCTCTCGCCGAAGCTCAAACGTGACGCGTAACACGAGAATGAACCTCATTGGCTCTCGCTGAAGCTCAAATGTGACAAGTAACACGAGAATGAACCTCATTGACTCTCGCCGAAGCTCAAACGTGACGCGTAACACGAGAATGAAACTCATTGACTCTCGCTGAAGCTCAAACGTGACGCGTAACACGAGAATGAACCTCATTGGCTCTCGCCGAAGCTCAAACGTAGCGTGTAACACGAGAATGAACCTCATTGGCTCTCGCCGAAGCTCAAACGTAGCGTGTAACACGAGAATGAACCTCATTGGCTCTCGCCGAAGCTCAAACGTAGCGTGTAACACGAGAATGAACCTCATTGGCTCTCGCCGAAGCTCAAACGTGACGCGTAACACGAGAATGAACCTCATTGACTCTCGCTGAAGCTCAAACGTGACGCGTAACACGAGAATGAACCTCATTGACTCTTGCTGAAGCTCAAACGTGACGCGTAACACGAGAATGATCCTCATTGGCTCTCGCCGAAGCTCAAACGTGACGCGTAACACAAGAATGAACCTCATTGGCTCTCGCTGAAGCTCAAACGTAACGCGTAACACGAGAATGAACCTCATTGGCTCTCACCGAAGCTCAAACGTAGCGTGTAACAGGTGAATGATCCTCATTGGCTCTCGCCGAAGCTCAAACGTAGCATGTAACACGAGAATGATCCTCATTGACTCTCGCTGAAGCTCAAACGTGACGCGTAACACGAGAATGAAACTCATTGACTCTCGCTGAAGCTCAAACGTAGCGTGTAACACGAGAATGATCCTCATTGACTCTCGCTGAAGCTCAAACGTGACGCGTAACACGAGAATGATCCTCATTGGATCTCGCTGAAGCTCAAACGTGACGCGTAACACGAGAATGATCCTCATTGGCTCTCGCTGAAGCTCAAACGTGACGCGTAACACGAGAATGATCCTCATTGACTCTCGCTGAAGCTCAAACGTGACACGTAACACGAGAATGATCCTCATTGGCTCTCGCCGAAGCTCAAACGTAGCGTGTAACACGAGAATGACCCTCATTGACTCTCGCTGAAGCTCAAACGTAGCGTGTAACACGAGAATGATCCTCATTGGCTCTTGCTGAAGCTCAAACGTGACACGTAACACGAGAATGATCCTCATTGGCTCTCGCCGAAGCTCAAACGTGACGCGTAACACGAGAATGATCCTCATTGGCTCTCGCTGAAGCTCAAACGTGACACGTAACACGAGAATGAACCTCATTGGCTCTCGCTGAAGCTCAAACGTGACGCGTAACACGAGAATGAACCTCATTGACTCTCGCTGAAGCTCAAACGTGACGCGTAACACGAGAATGAAACTCATTGGCTCTTGCTGAAGCTCAAACGTGACGCGTAACACGAGAATGAAACTCATTGGCTCTCGCCGAAGCTCAAACGTGACGCGTAACACGAGAATGAACCTCATTGGCTCTCGCTGAAGCTCAAATGTGACAAGTAACACGAGAATGAACCTCATTGACTCTCGCCGAAGCTCAAACGTGACGCGTAACACGAGAATGAAACTCATTGACTCTCGCTGAAGCTCAAACGTGACGCGTAACACGAGAATGAACCTCATTGGCTCTCGCCGAAGCTCAAACGTAGCGTGTAACACGAGAATGAACCTCATTGGCTCTCGCCGAAGCTCAAACGTAGCGTGTAACACGAGAATGAACCTCATTGGCTCTCGCCGAAGCTCAAACGTAGCGTGTAACACGAGAATGAACCTCATTGGCTCTCGCCGAAGCTCAAACGTGACGCGTAACACGAGAATGAACCTCATTGACTCTCGCTGAAGCTCAAACGTGACGCGTAACACGAGAATGAACCTCATTGACTCTTGCTGAGGCTCAAACGTGACGCGTAACACGAGAATGATCCTCATTGGCTCTCGCCGAAGCTCAAACGTGACGCGTAACACGAGAATGATCCTCATTGGCTCTCGCCGAAGCTCAAACGTGACGCGTAACACAAGAATGAACCTCATTGGCTCTCGCTGAAGCTCAAACGTAACGCGTAACACGAGAATGAACCTCATTGGCTCTCACCGAAGCTCAAACGTAGCGTGTAACACGTGAATGATCCTCATTGGCTCTCGCCGAAGCTCAAACGTAGCGTGTAACACGAGAATGATCCTCATTGACTCTCGCTGAAGCTCAAACGTGACGCGTAACACGAGAATGAAACTCATTGACTCTCGCTGAAGCTCAAACGTAGCGTGTAACACGAGAATGATCCTCATTGACTCTCGCTGAAGCTCAAACGTGACGCGTAACACGAGAATGATCCTCATTGGCTCTCGCTGAAGCTCAAACGTGACGCGTAACACGAGAATGATCCTCATTGGCTCTCGCTGAAGCTCAAACGTGACGCGTAACACGAGAATGATCCTCATTGACTCTCGCTGAAGCTCAAACGTGACACGTAACACGAGAATGATCCTCATTGGCTCTCGCCGAAGCTCAAACGTAGCGTGTAACACGAGAATGACCCTCATTGACTCTCGCTGAAGCTCAAACGTAGCGTGTAACACGAGAATGATCCTCATTGGCTCTTGCTGAAGCTCAAACGTGACACGTAACACGAGAATGATCCTCATTGGCTCTCGCTGAAGCTCAAACGTGACACGTAACACGAGAATGACCCTCATTGACTCTCGCTGAAGCTCAAACGTAGCGTGTAACACGAGAATGATCCTCATTGGCTCTCGCTGAAGCTCAAACGTGACACGTAACACGAGAATGACCCTCATTGACTCTCGCTGAAGCTCAAACGTAGCGTGTAACACGAGAATGATCCTCATTGGCTCTCGCCGAAGCTCAAACGTGACACGTAACACGAGAATGACCCTCATTGACTCTCGCTGAAGCTCAAACGTAGCGTGTAACACGAGAATGATCCTCATTGGCTCTCGCTGAAGCTCAAACGTGACACGTAACACGAGAATGATCCTCATTGGCTCTCGCTGAAGCTCAAACGTAGCGTGTAACACGAGAATGACCCTCATTGACTCTCGCTGAAGCTCAAACGTAGCGTGTAACACGAGAATGATCCTCATTGGCTCTTGCTGAAGCTCAAACGTGACACGTAACACGAGAATGATCCTCATTGGCTCTCGCTGAAGCTCAAACGTGACACGTAACACGAGAATGACCCTCATTGACTCTCGCTGAAGCTCAAACGTAGCGTGTAACACGAGAATGACCCTCATTGACTCTCGCTGAAGCTCAAACGTAGCGTGTAACACGAGAATGATCCTCATTGACTCTCGCTGAAGCTCAAACGTGACACGTAACACGAGAATGATCCTCATTGGCTCTCGCCGAAGCTCAAACGTAGCGTGTAACACGAGAATGACCCTCATTGACTCTCGCTGAAGCTCAAACGTAGCGTGTAACACGAGAATGATCCTCATTGGCTCTCGCTGAAGCTCAAACGTAGCGTGTAACACGAGAATGATCCTCATTGGCTCTCGCTGAAGCTCAAATGTGACGCGTAACACGAGAATGATCCTCATTGGCTCTCGCCGAAGCTCAAACGTAGCGTGTAACACGAGAATGATCCTCATTGGCTCTTGCTGAAGCTCAAATGTGACACGTAACACGAGAATGATCCTCATTGGCTCTCGCCGAAGCTCAAACGTAGCGTGTAACACGAGAATGACCCTCATTGACTCTCGCTGAAGCTCAAACGTAGCGTGTAACACGAGAATGATCCTCATTGACTCTCGCTGAAGCTCAAACGTAGCGTGTAACACGAGAATGATCCTCATTGGCTCTCGCTGAAGCTCAAATGTGACGCGTAACACGAGAATGAAACTCATTGGCTCTCGCCGAAGCTCAAACGTGACGCGTAACACGAGAATGAACCTCATTGACTCTCGCTGAAGCTCAAACGTGACGCGTAACACGAGAATGATCCTCATTGGCTCTCGCTGAAGCTCAAACATGACGCGTAACACAAGAATGAACCTCATTGGCTCTCGCTGAAGCTCAAACGTAACGCGTAACACGAGAATGAACCTCATTGACTCTCGCTGAAGCTCAAACATGACACGTAACACGAGAATGATCCTCATTGGCTCTCGCTGAAGCTCAAACGTGAGACGTAACACGAGAATGATCCTCATTGACTCGCGCTGAAGCTCAAACGTAGCGTGTAACACGAGAATGATCCTCATTGACTCTCGCTGAAGCTCAAACGTAGCGTGTAACACGAGAATGATCCTCATTGGCTCTCGCTGAAGCTCAAACGTGACGCGTAACACGAGAATGATCCTCATTGACTCTCGCTGAAGCTCAAACGTGACGCGTAACACGAGAATGAACCTCATTGGCTCTCGCCGAAGCTCAAACGTGACGCGTAACACGAGAATGAACCTCATTGGCTCTCGCTGAAGCTCAAACGTGACGCGTAACACGAGAATGAACCTCATTGGCTCTCGCCGAAGCTCAAACGTGACGCGTAACACGAGAATGAACCTCATTGGCTCTCGCCGAAGCTCAAACGTGACGCGTAACACGAGAATGAACCTCATTGGCTCTCGCTGAAGCTCAAACGTGACGCGTGACGCGTAACATGAGAACGAACCTCATTGGCTCTCGCTGAAGCTCAAACGTGACGCGTAACACGAGAATGAACCTCATTGGCTCTCGCCGAAGCTCAAACGTAACGCGTAACACGAGAATGATCCTCATTGACTCTCGCTGAAGCTCAAACGTGACGCGTAACATGAGAATGAACCTCATTGGCTCTCGCCGAAGCTCAAACGTAACGCGTAACACGAGAATGATCCTCACTGGCTCTCGCCGAAGCTCAAACGTGACGCGTAACACGAGAATGATCCTCATTGGCTCTCGCCGAAGCTCAAACGTGACGCGTAACACAAGAATGATCCTCATTGGCTCTCGCCGAAGCTCAAACGTGACGCGTAACACGAGAATGATCCTCATTGACTCTCGCTGAAGCTCAAACGTGACACGTAACACGAGAATGAACCTCATTGGCTCTCGCCGAAGCTCAAACGTGACGCGTAACACGAGAATGATCCTCATTGGCTCTCGCCGAAGCTCAAACGTGACGCGTAACACGAGAATGAACCTCATTGACTCTCGCTGAAGCTCAAACGTGACGCGTGACGCGTAACATGAGAACGAACCTCATTGGCTCTCGCTGAAGCTCAAACGTGACGCGTGACGCGTAACATGAGAATGAACCTCATTGGCTCTCGCCGAAGCTCAAACGTAACGCGTAACACGAGAATGATCCTCACTGGCTCTCGCCGAAGCTCAAACGTGACGCGTAACACGAGAATGAACCTCATTGGCTCTCGCCGAAGCTCAAACGTGACGCGTAACACGAGAATGATCCTCATTGGCTCTCGCCGAAGCTCAAACGTGACGCGTAACACGAGAACAAACTTCCGCGTAACACGACAACGAACCTCATTGGCTCTTGCCGAAGAGCAAACGTGACGCGTAACAAGAACAAACCTCATTGGCTCTCGCTGAAGATCAAACTTGACACGTAACACGAGAATGAACCTCATTGGTTCTCGCAGGTCATGTGTACATCCTTGAGAATGTAAATGTACATAAATAAAAGCCTAAATTGCAATTCTAATTTCTCTTCAGAAAATTTGGACTCAACTGCTCGATTCATTCGATATACAATCCCTTCATGGACTTTTTGACGCATCAAAGTGGTTGATATCAACGGAGCACAGCAAAAAATGCATTTCTTTCTTAGTATTTTTGTCTTGTTTCATATAAGGGTGTTTCTGCAACTACGGGCACTTTTAAGTCCCAGCAGTGAAATTTTAGATTTATGTTAAAATTTGTCATATAATGCTTTATAAATATATTCACAGTGCCATTACACACCTTGACAAAAAATATAATTACTGAGTAATGTGATTTAATATAATATTATGAAGCGTTTATAGCTCAAAACACCATTTTTGTTAGTGTCCCACACCTGTGGTTTCAATGTTCAGATACATAACATAAGCTAATTTAATTAAAATTTGATATTATTTCAAATGGACTTGTTTAATATACAGATTCATTTAAATCATCTTAAAATTATTTGTATTATTTACTGATCATTTTTATGATTTTTTAAACTAAATGTGCCTGTCCCACACTTTTGAGTCCTTACCGCAACAATGAAAAAAAACTTTTATTATGAAATGTCATCAAACACAAACAAGTCTAGTTTTTATAGAAACAGAAATTATCACTTGAGCACATTGCTGACAGACTGGGCCACCACACTACCTCACTCAGAAGATGCCAAAAAAATAAGGTAAACATGATCTTTTCTGCTCTAGTATTTATTGTGCGTCCTTACCATTCAGCTTAATAACTGTGTATTTTGGACTACATTCAAAAAATAAATGTAAATTACTGTTGAATTATTGTATATTAAGATGCTAAGAGTCAAAACAAATGTAGTAGGCCTTGCTAGCTGCAATTAGCTAAAATATTAGCAAAAATGTCATTACCGCAACATGTCTTTACCGCAGCAAATTTAGGTGTTGCGGTAAAGACCTTGTGTCGCGGTAGAGACAAATTCAAGGTTTACTTTACATTCTTTTTAAATTAAATGACAGTATTAGTACTGAAATATATATATATATATATATATATATATATATATATATATATATATATATATATATATATATATATATATATTATAGTAGGTACGGAAAGTATTTGTTATATTGCAGCCATTTGCTAAAATCATTTAAGTTCATTTTTTTCTCATTAATGTCCACACAGCACCACATATTGACAGAAAAACACAGAATTGTTGACATTTTTGCAGATTTTTATAAAAATCTAAACTGAAATATCACATGGTCCTAAGTATTCAGAGACTTTGCTGTGACACTCATATATTTAACTCAGGTGTTGTCCATTTCTTCTGATCATCCTTGATCCACACCTTCATTTGAGTCCAGCTGTGTTTGATTACACTGATTGGACTTGATTAGGAAAACCACACACCTGTCTATATAAGACCTTACAGCTCACAGTGCAGGTCAGAGCAAATGAGAATCATGAGGTCAAAGGAACTGCCTGAAGAGCTCAGAGACAGAATTGTGGCACGGCTCAGATCTGGCCAAGGTTACAAAAATATTTCTGCTCCACTTGGCACTGTGGCCTCCTGAATCCTTAAATGCAATACGTTTGGGATGACCAGAATCCTTCCTAGAGCTGGCCGTCTGGCCAAACTGAGCTATCGGGGAGAAAAGCCTTGGTGAGAGAGGTAAAGAAGAACCAAAAGATCACTGTGGCTGAGCTCCAGAGATGCAGAGCTGGGAGAAAGTTGTAAAAGTCAACCATCACTGCAGCCCTCCACCAGTCAGGGCTTTATGGCAGAGTGGCCCGACGGAAGACTCTCCTCAGTGCAAGACACATGAAAGTTTGCATGGAGTTTGCTAAAAAAAACACCTAAAGGACTCCAAGATGGTGAGAAATAATGATTCTCTGGTCTGATGAGACCAAGATAGAACTTTTGGCCTTAATTCTAAGCGGTATGTGTGGAGAAAAATATCACCAGCATGGTGGTGGCAGCATCATGCTGTGGGGTGTTTTTCAGCTGCAGGGACAGGACGACGAGGGAAAATGGGAAAGATGAATGCGCCCAAGTACAGGGATATCCTGGACGAAAACCTTCTCCAGAGCGCTCAAGACCTCAAACTGAGCCGAAGGTTCACCTTCCAACAAGACAATGACCCTTAAAATGTTCTTGAATGGCCCAGCCAAAGCCCTGACTTAAACCCAATTGAGCATCTCTGAAGAGACCTGAAAATGGCTGTCCACCAACATTTACCATCCAACCTGACAGAACTGGAGAGGATCTGCAGGAGGAATGGCAGACGATCCCCAAATCCAGGTGTGAACAACTTTCCCAAAAAGACTCATGGCTGTATTAGATCAAAAGGGTGCTTCTACTAAATACTGAGGAAAGGGTCTGAATACTGAGGACCATGTGATATTTCAGTTTTTCTTTTTTAATAAATCTGCAAAAATTTCAACAAATCTGTGTTTTTCTGACATTATGGGGTGCTGTGTGTACATTAATGAGAAAAAATGTAGTGGTGAGATGTTGTTAGTGCTATGGGTTTGTGTTATTTTATTACTAAGGTTTGTGCAGCATCAACTTTAGGAGACAATGTTTTTAGCACTTAACTATCCATTAATTTTTGTTTGTTTGTCCCAAAAAAAAAAAAAAAAAAAATAGTGTACTGTGCTAATTAACTGAGACTTCTTACAGCTCTTACAGGTTGTTGGCCTTGTTTGTTTCGTTGATTCTATTACTCTCCCCTTTTTTGTAAGTCGCTTTGGATAAAAGCGTCTGCTAAATGATTAAATGTAAATGTTTTTAAAGTAGTTAAAAGAGTTAATTAAAAGAGTTATTTAGTAGCAGTTTTGCAGTATCTTGCATGCAATACCTGTTTCTTTTACTGTTGTTCTTTAGCCTGTTTTTGATTTCGTGGCACTTTAACAGTGTCCTTACCGACACAAGATGTCATTACCGCAGCACTGCTCTTTTTCTATTTTTTTTACATTTTCATTTGCAAAAAAAATATTTTAACACTTAAGCTGACATGATTTACACATTGAAATTGCAAAATCTGTTACAAAAAAAAAATGTTAAATTTTGTGCGTATGGAGACAATTGACATCTAAGGTTACTGTAAATTTTTTACATGGCATAGAAAAAAACATGAAATTCCCTATTTTGTATATTATCATTTTTATATCAGTATTTACAAAACTGTGTAAAATTTGAAAAAGCTATTTAAATATGATATTTTTTTTTTGAAACAAATAAAGGAAAATGTATGAAATGAACGTTATTGTAACGTTGCGGTAAGGACACTTTTTAAGAAGATGACCCCAAAAACATAAAAAATAAACATGTTCCAGATTAAAATCTTAACGACTACATTACATTTTGTGTACATTGTTATGTGTATTACAGACCATGATGGTTAAAATATAAATTCAAAAAGGTTGATTTTTTAAAAATTGGGATAGTCAAAAGTGCCCGTAGTTGCAGAAACACCCATAAATGAATCATATTTATATGATATTTATATTTATATGATCAAAAAAGATCATATAAATTCACAAATTATTTCAGACTCCCCTTTAAAATTTACTCGACAGGGTCAGTTAATGAAAATAGTAAAGGTTTATACCTCAGTTATAGTCACTTTTTGACGGAGCGCGGGAGAAAGAGGGCGGGAGCGTTCAGAGATGCAGTTGAGAAACTTCACTGACGCGCTTTTTGGGCTTGAACAGTGGAAACATCCTCGTTTATCTGCAGGCAAATACAGCAGAGATGGACGAGAGGATATGTATTTCTGATAAAACACACAAATCACATTTTCACCTGAGAGACATCTAGTTGTTCAGTCAGTCACGTTCACATGGGGTTTGCGTTTGGGGCGTTATATCGCAGGGATGTCCGCACAGGGGCTGTTAAACAGCGTCTTCTCCTGCTCCTCGTCGAGCTCCAAAACTATCGCCAAAAGAAGACTACGACAGACTCGTAGTTTGGATTCTGCGTTGATGAGGAACGGCGCGACGCCCGCGGACGCCAATAGCGCTCAGCGCTTCTCGAGCTCCGCAGCTGGATTTACCAACAATCACACGACTCCTGAGGACTCCAGGCTGAAACAGCGACTTTCTTCGTCGAGTTTATCGACGTCTTCCGACGCCTCGTCGATCTCCAGCGTTCATTTCGACCACAGAAGTATCAAACGCAACGCGTCCAGGGATTTATCGCTCAACCTCTCTGGTTCAAGCAACATCTTCTCACCGAGAAAGTGGCTTCAAAGAAAGTTGCCTCCGTCGGATGCTGTCTCCCACAATATCTGCAAATCTGAGGTAATTTTTGTGTGTGGAGAAAACACGCTCCAAATGAGCAGTTGTTGTTGATATGAATGTAGTCTGGCGTCATGATTGTTGTACAAAAAAAAAGTGGTTACCACTAATTAACAATGTTTGTTCCACAATATCTGAAAATCTGAGGTAAAATTAGGGGAAAAGGATTCAAACAAGCAGTTGTTGACATCGATGTAGTCTTGCATCATGATGGTTTTACTACAAATAAAACCACAGTGAAAACATGGTAACCACAAATTAACAATATTTGTCCCACAATATCTGCAAATCTGAGGTAAAATTAGGGGAAAAGGATCCAGACAAGCAGTTGTTGATAACATCCTAGTCTGGTGTCATGATGTTTAAAAACATTGTTAATTTGTGGTTACCATGTTTTAACAATGTTTGTCCCACAATATCTGCGAATCTGAGGTAAAACCAGGGAAAAGGGATCCAAACAAGTATTGTTGACATCGATGTAGTCTGTCATGATGGTTTTACTACAAATAGACCACAGTTAAAGCATGGTAACCACAAATTAACAATACTTGTCCCACAATATCTAAAAATCTGAGGTAAAATTAGGGGAAAAGGATCCAAACAAGCAGTTGTTGTTGACATGGATGTAGTCTGGTGTCAGGGTGGTTTTACTACAAATAAAACCTCAGTTAAAACATGGTAACCACAAATAAAAAATGTTTGTCCAGCAATATCTGCAAATCTGAGGTAAAATTAGGGGAAAAGGATCCAAACAAGCAGTTGTTGTTGACATGGATGTAGTCTGTCATGATGGTTTTACTACAAATAGACCACAGTTAAAACATGGTAACCACAAATTAACAATATTTGTCCAGCAATATCTAAAAATCTGAGGTAAAATTAGGGGAAAAGGATCCAGACCAGCAGTTGTTGACATGGATGTAGTCTGGGGTCATGATAGTTTTACTACAAACCTAAAAACCGCAGTTAAATCATGGTAACCACAAATTAACAATGCTTTTCCCACAATATCTGCAAATCTGAGGCAAATTTTAGAAAAATCATGCTGCAAACAAGCATTTGGTGTTGACATTAATGTAGTCTGGTGTCATGATGGTTTTACTACAAATAAAAACAAAAACATGCCAAAACATGGCAACAACAAATTAACAATTTGTTCCAAAATATCTGAAAATCTGAGGTAAAATTAGGGAAAAAATATCCAAACAATAAGATGCTGTTGTTGGCATGGATGTTGTCTGGTGCCATGGTGGTTTTAATACAGATAAAACCACAGTTAAAACATGGTAACCAGCACAAATTAACAATGTTTGCCCCACAATATGCATGTCTGAGCTAAAATTAGGGGAAAAACACACTCCAAACAAGCACTTTTTGTTGACATGGATGTAGTCTGGTGTCATGATGGTTTTACTACAAATAAAACCACAGTTAAAACATGGTAACCACTAACCACAAATAATGCTTTTCCCACAGCATCTGCAAATCTGAGGTAAAATTAGGGGGAAAAGCTTCAAACAAGCAGTTGTTGTTGTTGACATAAATGTAGTCTGCCATCGGGATGGATTTACTACAAATAAAACCACAATTAAAACATGGTAACCACAAATTAACAATGCTTTTCCCATCTGCAAATCTGAGGTAAAATGTGGGGAAAGGCTCAAAACAATGCGTTGTTGTTGACATCGATGTAGTCTTGCATCATGATGGTTTTGCTACAAATAAAACCTCAGCTAAAACATGGTAACCACAAAATGAACGTATTTTTGCTATACTAACCATAGTTTAACCATGGTATTTGTAGTAAAACTTTGGCTATTCAAATTGTAATCAATCTGCCAAAAAACACTTTTACTATAATAAAACCATGGTAAATTTTCTCTAATAATTTTTTTTGTATGCTTTTCAAATATCTAAGCAAATGATAAATGAGGCTGTCTGTCATTGTTTCTGTTTTCTTTAATCAACTGTACGGTTTATAGTTCACTTTAAATGGTCACATGGTGTGAATTTTTCCAGATATTTCATAATCTATTTACCAATATGAGCTCATATAACCTGCGTTCACAGTACTTTTAAGATAATTCAAAATGAGATTATCATTACAGTTTAAACTAAACTAACTTTAAAGTTAATCATTAGCATTTCAAATCCATTAACTGTGAGTCTTGGCAGCAGATATATTTTATTGCCTGATGTTTAGAAGCATGAATCCCAGTTTCAGTATTGGGATTGACACTTTCTGGTTTCCTTGTGTAACTTTTAATTCAGTTTACACTATTTAGTCATTCAGCAATTGTTTTGTCTCAAGGAACTTCAGTTTCAGAATCCATTTATCTTACAGGAGCCAGCATTACTTGCAAATGCCAAGTTACAAGAGTACACTTGGACAACAGATTTTCTTTTAATATAATACATTTATAGTGCCTTTAAATCAATGCGAACCTGTTATGCACTTTTTCAAATGCTTGCTGTTTTCTGGCTCTACTAGACCAATTAATGTTGATTATTCCTCATATTCTCCATTGTTGCGGCTCCTCTCTTCCCTGTCTGTCAGTAACTCTGTCTCTATGAAGCCCCGCCTTCTGAAAAGCACACTGTGCTCTGATTGGTCGGCTGGAGCAGTGTGTTTGGGAAATGCCCCGCCCCTTACCATAACGGTCAGGCCCCATATATAAGTATATATTAAGCCACATTAAGCCTTGTCATGTGTAAGTAAAAGTTTTTTGGAAAAAGTAGTATTTTTGTGTTTATTCTGAAGCAATATTCTCATCGGGTTCAGTTTTGACATATTTAAAAATCTTTCAAATCTTTTCCCCTAATCTTATTAAATGTATGTTTAATCTTTCATTTTAAATGCTTAAATTTGATCGATAAATTCAATTAGAGTAATAAGACACTATAGGGCTTTTTCTAAATACATATATTAATTTCCACTGAAAACAATTGCAATAGTGTATGTTTTTATATTAGGCCCAAAGTTTGGACACATTACTATTTGTAATGTTTTTGAAAGAAGTTTCTTCTGCTCATCAAGCCTGGATTTGATCAAAAATACAAAAACATTTTTTTTAATGTTGTGATTTATATTATTACAATTTAAAATAATTGCTTTATCAATGTATTATACTTTAAATTATCATTTATTTCTGTGATCAAAGCTGAATGTTGGATGGTTCCTCCAGTCTTCAGTGATCATGATCCTTCAGAAATCATTCTCAGATGAGGATTCATTATGAGTGTTGGAAACAATAGCACACCGGAAGTAAGGAATGCCGTCAAGCTGAAGAAGGAGTCCTATCAGGCCTGGCTGCCTTGTGGGGCTCCTGAGGCAGCGGACAGGTACCGGCAGGCCAAGCGGACAGCAGCCCGGGTAGTTGTGGAGGCAAAAACTCGGGCCTGGGAGGAGTTCGGTGAGGCCATGGAAAAAGACTATCGGTTGGCCTCGAAGAGATTCTGGCAAACCGTTCAACGCCTCAGGAGGGGGAAGCAGTGTCCTACCAACACTGTCTACAGTGGATATTGTTGGACGTTGGAAGGAATACTTCCTGGAAGGCTGAGGGCTCGGAGGGGGACTCGTCCATCACCCGGGCTGAAGTCATCGAGGTAGTTAATAAGCTCCTCGGTGGTAAGGCGCCGGGGGTGGATGAGATTCGCCCTAAGTACCTTAAGTCTCTGGATGTTGTGGGGCTGTCTTGGCTGACGCGCCTCTGCAGCATTGCGTGGCCGTTGGGGACAGTGCCTATGGACTGGCAGACCAGGGTGGTGGTCCCTCTTTTCAAGAAGGAGGACCGGAGAGTGTGTTCCAACTACAGGGGGATCACACTTCTCAGCCTCCCTGGGAAAGTCTATGCCAGGGTACTGGAGAGGAGAATTCGGCCGATAGTGGAACCTCGGATTCAGGAGGAGCAGTGTGGTTTTCGTCCCAGGCGTGGAACGCTGGACCAGATCTATATCCTTCACAGGGTGCTGGAGGGTTCATGGGAGTTTGCCCAACCAGTCCACATGTGCTTTGTGGATTTGGAGAAGGCATTCAACTGTGTTCCTCGTGGCACCCTGTGGGGGGTGCTCTGGGAGTATGGGGTCCGGGGCCCCTTGCTTAGGGCTGTACAATCCCTTTACGACCAGAGCAGGAGCTTGGTTCGCATTGCCGGCAGTAAGTCAAATTTGTTCCCGGTGCATGTTGGTCTCCGGCAGGGCTGCCCTTTGTCACCGGTTCTGTTCATAATTTTTATGGACAGAATTTCTAGACGCAGCCAAGGGCCAGAGAGTGTCCGGTTTGGGGACCACGCGATTTCGTCACTGCTCTTTGCAGATGATGTTGTCGTGTTGGCAACCTCAGACCAGGACCTTCAGCATGCACTGGGACGGTTTGCAGCCGAGTGTGAAGCGGCTGGGATGAGAATAAGCACCTCCAAGTCCGAGGCCATGGTTCTCAGTCGGAAAAGGGTAGCTTGCTCACTTCAGGTTGGTGGAGAGTTCTTGCCTCAAGTGGAGGAGTTTAAGTATCTTGGGGTCTTGTTCACGAGTGAGGGAAGGATGGAACGGGAGATTGACAGACGGATCGGTGCAGCATCTGCAGTAATGCGGGCGATGTACCGGTCTGTTGTGGTGAAGAAGGAGCTGAGCCGTAAGGCGAAGCTCTCGATTTACCGGTCAATCTGCGTTCCTACTCTCACCTATGGTCATGAGCTGTGAGTCATGACCGAAAGGACAAGATCCCGGATACAGGCGGCTGAAATGAGCTTTCTCCGCAGGGTGGCCGGGCGCTCCCTATGGTGAGAAGCTCGGTCACTCGGGAGGAGCTCAGAGTAGAGCCGTTGCTCCTTCACATCAAATCTGTATTTTTGATCAAATAAATGCAGGCTTGAACATGAAACTAAACCGCCAGTAGACCGTCTTAATGTTGACTCACTTATTCAAACAATTAATTTGAATGGATGATTCGGTCAGGAGTGAGTCATTGAATCTTTGACTCAACAGATTTGTTTAAGCGCTGAATAATTCATTAATGAAACACGGTTGCTGTTGAGTTGAGATGCATTGTTGCAATATTGCATTTAAACTACAAGTGACTTGATTTTAAATGTTTATTCAACTTTTGTATGAAATCAATGTCTCATTATTGTCGTAATGTTTTTCATCTTCTCTCTTCAGCTCTTTACATTTTTGCGCACTAGTGTGCAGTAATTATCCAACGTTTCGTAGAGAAATGAAAACGACAATCTCAACCTCAGCAATTATTTGCACTCGCACAAATGCTCCCAAATATATTTTGAGGTTGTACATATTTAAAGGGATAGTTCAGCCATAAATGAGCCTGTGATGTTTATCTGCTGACCCCCAGGGCATCATAGGTGTGTGTGTTTCTTCAGGAGAACACAAATGAAGATTTTTAACTCAGCCGCTGCTCGTATAATGCATGTCAATGGGGTGTATTTCTATGAGAGTGAAAAAAGACACAGACATACGAATCCATATTAAACCCTGAGGCTCGTGGAGACACACTGATGTCTTAAGACACGAAACGATCGCTTTCTGCCAGAAACACAACAGTATTTGTGTTGTTTTTTTGTTTTTTTTTACCTCATATCAGACGAATCTCATCTAGTGTTCCCAGCAACATTACTTCTGGTGAGTAAGGTCAAAATACCGCCGTGATCATAGATTTATTTTGGCATTTCCATGGGGACGTACCATTGCTGGTCACGTGACACACCGCAGCAGCAACAGCGCTGAGTGAATGATGATCTGCTTTTGTCATTTTTCCTTTTTTATTCAGAATATTCACAAATGTGTTAGCTATGGCATGAAATATCTGAAATTCCGAATGTCAAATACATGCAAGTGGAAGTATATTGTTGTTTAAACCCCTTTATAACGATGGCGTTAGTTGAGCTGTATGCGCGATGGGCGCTGCTGTGTTAGTTTGTGCCGCAGACGCAAGTTCAGAGAATCGGATCTATTGGATTTGCAACCTCTGTTTACAACATGTGAATTCATCCACTTCTCCCGAAATACTTAAAAGTAAGTGGCTGGTGAACTGGGAATAGAATAGAGTAAACATTGAAGTTACTTACACAATGTGTGTATCTGATATTAATAAAACGTGTCGAATTATAATGAAAAGGAATATTATTACCTCTTCCATAGACATCAGTGTGTATTTTACAAACTCTAAATGTTTTAGTTATTTTAGTACTTATGTGAATTTATATGTTTGAAAACTAAAATAAACAGTATGTGGTTGAAAACACTGAAAAGTTGTGGTATATGACAGCTCTGAGCGCGCCTGTCTCTGGCTAAATTCAACATTTGGATTTAGCAGTTGATCATGTGATGCACTTGGTCATTTGCTCCAGGGACCAGCCTAGACCGATTACACCTGTGTGATCGTACGTGCGAAAGGCTTAAAAACAATACACTTTCCGACACAAATTTTTGAAATGTAGGCTTAAATCTTTTTATTTTTCTGAGAAATGCTTGGTTTTCACTGAACACGTAGTCATATCGTATTGTATCGAAGTCGAGATATCTGGCATGAAAATCGAGATATGAAATTTTGTCCGTATCGTTCAGCCCTACTATGTAACGACGTTTTTAGTGCCTTTATGGGTCTTGAGAGAGGAAATGACATTGGTGTCAATGAAGGCCTTTCTGAGCCATCAGATTTCAATACTAATATCTTCATCTGTGTGTGTGAAGATGAACGGAGGTCTGACGGCTATCCAACCACAAGAGGAAAATTTTTAAGACTAGTGAAAGATGTCTTCAACTTAGTCATAATGTTTGATCCACCACCGAAGAACAGGAGAACAGAACAGGTTCTGGAAAGCGACTTCTGGACTTCTGATTTCTGGAAAGCGACTGTTTCTTGTAATACAAACCCGATTCCAAAAAAATTGGGACACAATACAAATTGTGACTAAAAAAGGAATGCAATAATTTACAGATCTCATAAAGTTATATTTTATTCTCAATAGAATATAGATAACATCAAATGTTGAAAGTGAGACATTTTGAAATGTCATGCCAAATATTGGCTCATTTTGGATTTTATGAGAGCTACACATTCCAAAAAAGTTGGAAAAGGTAACAAGAGGCCAGAAAACGTAAATGTACATATAAGGAACAGCTGGAGGACCAATTTGCAACTTATTTGGTCAAAGTGGACCAAACTGGATGGCCGTGATCTTCAGCCCTTAGACGGCACTGCATCACACACAGGAATGCTACTGTAATGGACATCACAACATGGGCTCAGGAATACTTCCAGAAAACATTGGTGAACACAATCCACCGTGCCATTCGCCGTCGCCGGCTAAAACTCTACAGGTCAAAGAAGAAGCCGTATCTAAACATGATCCAGAAGCACAGGCGTTTGCTCTGGGCCAAGGCTCATTTAAAATGGACTGTGGCAAAGTGGAAAACTGTTCTGGGGTCAGACGAATCAAAATGTGCAGCCTGCAGTCCAGATCTTTCACCATTAGAAAACATTTGGCGCATCATAAAGAGGAAGATGCGATAAAGAAGACCTAAGACAGTTGAGCAGCTAGAAGCCTGAATTAGACAAGAATGGACAACATTCCTATTCCTAAACTTGAGCAGCTCGTCTCCTCAGTGCCCAGACGTTTGCAGACGGTTATAAAAAGAAGAGTGAAACTTAAAATCAACTTATTTTTCCCTTAAAATTATAATTTTTCTCAGTTTAAACATTTGATCTGTCATCTATGTTGTATTCTGAATGCAATAATGAAATTCAAAACTTCCACATCATTGCAATTCTGTTTTTATTCACATTTTGTACAACTTTTTTGGAATAGGGTTTGTAGAGGCAGTAACACTTGTTTACTGATCATAAAGGGTTGGGTTTAGAAACGCAGACCTGTAGGAGTGTGTCACGGTTCACTTCCAGCGACCGTTCTGAAGCCTGAAAGCCTTGAATTCAATGCAGACGGCTAAAGGAAGCCGGTGGACTGAGACCAAGAGGGCCGTGACACGAACTCTGTTTGCTTGATTGAAGACCAGATACGCAGAAAGTGTGGAAAGGAGGATCTCTTGCTTCAGACGGAGACGGATGAGCTTGCCAGCCGCAGGGAAGTCTCCTGGAATGTCCACTGCAGAATCCAATACAAACATAAAACACAAACCCTGAAGACAACTGAAGATATTGAACTCTCTCAGTGGTTTATTCGCAGATCTTTACTTTAATAAATGCAGCATCCTCAAACCATTGTACTCGGCACTAAATACTAGAAAGATTCATTAATTCAATGCACAACCCTTTACTGCAAAAACATGCTTTTCTTACTTAGTATTTTGTCTTGTTTCTAGTCCACTAAACATTCTTACATTAAGAAACATTTACTACACAGGCAAACATGGTCTTGCTTTGGGAAAAATAACTCAAGAACATAGTTTTTGCTTTATAAGATAAATAATCTGCCAATGGGGTGAGAACAGTAATGAATTAAGATTATTTTTCTCACCCCATTGGCAGATTATTTATCTTATTTTAAGCAAAAACTCTCTTCATTTAGAGTTATTTTCCCCCAAAACAAGACAATAATTTTTAATTGTCTAGTAAATACTTCTTGTTTTAAGAATTGTTAGATGTTTGGACGAAACCAGACAAAAAGTTAAAAAAAAGAAGCATTTTTTTGCAGTAGAAAGAAAAATTACAATAATCCAATACTCAACCATTTGAGACAAAGTAGGTTTAAACTGGACATTCTGGAATCTGCTGTCAAGATGTGTTGCATGTTCTGGATAAAATAACGTGGCATTAATCCCACACATGTCTAAAGTGCCAGGAAATACCAAGGCATTACGAAAGGACTTTTGAAGCTCATTTGCAAGGATTAGATTGCATTATAAAGGCACAAATGACCAGAGACAAATCAATAAACACATCTTCACTGCAAAAAATGCTCTTCTTACTCAGTATCTTTGTCTTGTTTATAGTCCAAACATCTAAAAATTCTTAAAACAAGAAGTATTTACTAGATAAGTAAAAATTGTCTTGTTTTGGGGGAAAAAAACTCAAAATTAATTGAGTTTTTGCAATAATCTGCCAATGGGGTAAGCAAAATAATATTAATTCAAACAAAAAACTAGATTATTTTTCTCACCCCATTGGCAGATTATTTATCTTATTTTAAGCAAAAACTCTCTTCATTTTGAGTTATTTTCCTCCAAAGCACGACAATCATTGTTACTTCTAGTAAATCTAGTAAATGTTTCTTAATGTAAGAATATTTAGATGTTTGGACTAGAAACAAGACAAAAATACTAAGTAAGAA
Organism: Pseudorasbora parva; assembly: GCF_024679245.1. Lineage (NCBI taxonomy): Eukaryota > Metazoa > Chordata > Actinopteri > Cypriniformes > Gobionidae > Pseudorasbora > Pseudorasbora parva. The sequence continues at coordinate 52,865,415 of NC_090176.1, forward strand.
AAGCATTTTGTGCAGTGTGCATGTATTTTTTTATCATAGTGTTGCCATACTACAATATTGAGGATCCAAAACACCAAATTTGTCGATGTTTGTGTTGGCCAGTCCAAAGGGGAGCTCTTTTTGCAACAGTTACCTAAGCTCTGAGGAATCTGGAGTTTATAAAGCTCCTCCTATAAAGCAGTCCCGTTGTGTCTTTTACAGCACTGCTCTTTCTATTATTTGGCCAATGAAACTGACAGCAAAAGGCAGAGTTTGTTTTTTTGCCACGTTCAACTCAAATGCATGCGTTAAACTCCACAAAAATACACGTGCTATCCTGTCTCAATGAAAACATTGCAATGAATCTTAAAAGCAAATGGAAAAAAGTGCCATGGGTGTCTTATGCAGGCCCAATTTGGATCAATTTGCACAGACAAAATAATCGTTGTGTCTGGCAAATAATGAATTGCCAGACACAACAGGATTACTTGTGTATATTTGCTTCCCATTGGCCTCGTTTCAGTGAATCCGTTGGAGCTTAACAATGTTTAGATTTAGAGGAAAAGTGCTGTAATATATCTCCGTAAGATACGGCCACGTTCAGCTTTTATTGGGTTGCTTTTAACTGGTTTTAAATAAATTCCCATTTTTGGTCAAATTGCATTTATCTGTGCTCTTGTGCGATGCTTAATGTTTAAACCTGGCTTATAATATGAGCTGGTATGTAGAGATGCACCGATTGCACTTTTCTGGGCCGTTTTTTTTTCTTTTCTTTCTCGTAAGTGTGACCTTCCGATATAAACATTTTTTTCCAGAGAACTATAATAGACAGCATACCATACTAACTAAAATCTACTTTTCTGCAATGCAAAATTTTATTTTCATACAAAAACATTATAAAATGAGAACAAATAAACAAACAGCATAAATGAATGCAACAGAATAGAGAGATATTAAATGAACGGAAATTATTAATTTGTTTACAATAATAGGCCCCTGTGATTTTTGTGTGTGTGTATTTTAGTTTTTCTGGTAATCAAATGAAGATTTAAAACAATACTTTAAAACATGGAGGAAAAATGTTGTGATTTATTCCTTAAATAAAGTTCATAATTATTGTATTGTTGTTAGTAGTAGTGTTATTTCATTAAGACATACATTACTGTTTAATAGTAATACAATAGCACTATGCAATAGTAATATATTTCTGGCACAAGTTAAACCAAACTTTTATTTTTACGGGTTGCTGTGAAGATCTTGAGTTTCTGTGTGTATATGATATAATAGTTTTTCTCAAACTAAACGGTAAAATGCGAATAAAGTGACTCTCAGAGCGGCTCTGGAGATGAAGTTCATGTTGTCATCGTAACATCGTGAGCGTCACGCATACGTGTGTGTGTGTGTGTGTGTGCCCTTGTTTATATTACATTGTGGACCAGCCAGCGGTCCCCACTTTTCAAAATGCTTATAAATCATAAAAGATGAGTTTTTTGAGAAAGTAAAAATGCAGAATGTTTCCTGTGAAGGGTAGGTTTAGGGTGTGTGTGTGTGTGTGTGTGTGTGTGTGTGTGTGTGTGTGTGTGTGTGTGTGTGTGTGTGTGTGTGTGTGTGGTGTAGGGTGGGGGGTGAGAGAACTGAAGCATTTGTTCACACACACAGAAACACACAACATTTATGATTCATATTCAAAAGCTCTTTTTGCGGTTTAATATTCACAGACACTCGTTCATCTCGCAATGTATTTTCTTCCAAAAATATGAAATATTCTGTAAAATTCGACCGATCTCACTGCAAAAAATGCTTTTCTTAATTAGTATTTTTGGAGTCAAAATATCTTAAAATTCTTACATTTAAGAAACATTTACTAGACAAGCAAAAGTAATTGTCTTGTTTTGGGGAAAATAACTCAAAATGAAGAGAGTTTTTGCTTAAAATAAGATAAATAATCTTGTTTTCTGTTTGAATTAAGATTATTTTTCTCACCCCATTGGCAGATTATTTATCTTATTTTAAGCAAAAACTCTCTTCATTTAGAGTTATTTTCCCCAAAACAAGACAATTACTTTTGCTTGTCTAGTAAATGTTTCTTAATGTAGAATTTTTGGATGTTTGGAGTAGAAACACGACAAAAATACTGAGTGAGAGAAGCATTTTTGCAGTGCAATCTCTACTGTCATGTTTAATGAGTTTAATTGGGAACTTCTGTAGAATAACAAAACAAAAACAAACAATGGAAACGTAAAGTCTTTACTCTAGTTGAACGGTTACACTCACGTTCATTTAAAAACGAGTGAACCGAATGAACTTTTGGTCAGTAGGCACGTTGTTCTTTTATAGTCCTCCGCTGTACTGAAGAAAGCGTGTAGGAGCAGTTCTTCAGTGAAGTGACATCTGGTTTACATGAAGTCGGCCTAAGCTTCTATTTCTCACAGCAGAGCAACATGACCTGATCTTTTGGCAGCGCAATCCAGGCAAATATTTCTTCCCACTGGAGACCGTCAGCGCAGCACAACAGCACTTGAGGGTCTTTTTAAGGTCTTCTTTCATGTTCAACAGTTTTATGAATCTTCAACTTTGCAGTGGTCTTTAAAACTTCTGGAGAGTTGCATCAGAAACATCTAAAATTAGGCAATATCTGAAGTCAACAAGTTCCTCAGGGAATATCATGTTTCTCTTAAGAATGCATCACTTTATGGAAGTCGATTGCGAAGTTGACAAGTTACCGTGATTCAGCTCTGTGGAATGCAGATAACAGGAGTTTTACATTGAGGAGCATTGCCGAATATGTGGTTGGTTCACAGATCAGTGAAAGTGGGGCATGTCTCGCTTTAGCCCATGAGGGGCTCAATGTTTTCAGAAAGATGGTTTAGATTATTGCATCTCTTCCAGACGAGTACAGTTGCAACATGCGATAAGCATCTCCGATCCCCAAAGTCGGGATTTTCCAGAATGATTGATGGGAAAAAACTCATCCTCTGGACCTTTTTGAGATTTTTTGACTAGATTAAAGCTGTCGGTTTTGCCATAACCTTCAACCTTTTCATATCTTCCAGCAACACACACACACACACACACACACACACACACACACACACACGTTTGTTTCACTATATTAGTGAGGACATTAGATAGACTTCCATTGATTTTATATCAGGTTAATGATATTTTCTATCCCCTTTCACAACCCCTATCCTTAAACCTACCCATCACACACACACACACACACACACACACACACGTTTGTTTCACTATATTAGTGAGGACATTAGATAGACTTCCATTGATTTTATATCAGGTTAATGATATTTTCTATCCCCTTTCACAACCCCTATCCTTAAACCTACCCATCACACACACACACACACACACACACACACACACACACACACACACACACACACGTTTGTTTCACTATATTAGTGAGGACATTAGATAGACTTCCATTGATTTTATATCAGGTTAATGATATTTTCTATCCCCTTTCACAACCCCTATCCTTAAACCTACCCATCACACACACACACACACACACACACACACACACACACACACACACACACACACACACACACACACACACACACACACCCTAAACCTCCCCATCCCAGAAACATCTGCAAAACAACAGATTTAAATAAAAACATGTTTTGGCCGATTTATAAGCCTTTTTAACCAGTGAGGACCAGTCCAATGTCAAACTAGTGAGTTGTTTTCATGTTTTACTTTATAAGTGAGGACATTTGTGCCCTCACAACTATTGCCATACAAGGAACACACACACACACACACACACACACATACACTGTATATGCAACACGTCAATGACATACTGGAGATTTGTGGCCCTGTTTACATCTAGTATTAACATGCATTTCATGCAAAGAAAGCCCAACATGGTGCCATGGATTCGATTCACAAGGAAAGCAAGAACTGATAAAAAATGTAGCTTGAATATAATTTTAAGTTGTTTTGGATAAAAGCAGCTGCCAAATGCATGCATGTTCATTTGTGATCTGTTCATTTAAAACACATTTGAAATACAAACCTAACAAACACTATATCGCCAGAAGTGTTGTGCCGCCTTCACACACATGATCTCCCCATTGTTAACCCGTGGGGTTTAATCTGGAGTCGGCCCACCCTCTCTAACAGCTCCAGCTCTTCTGGGAAGGCTTTCCTCAAGGTTTAGGAGTGTGTTTATGGGGATTTTTGCCCATTCTTCTAGAAGCTCATTTGTGAGGTCAGGCACTGATGTTGGACGAGAAGGCCTGGCTCTCAGTCTCCGCTCTAATTCATCCCAAAGCTGTTCTATCGGGTTGAGCTCAGGACTCTGTGCAGGCCAGTCCAGTTCCTCCACACCAAACTCCTCATCCATGTCTTTATGGAGCGACGCTTTGTGCACTGGAGCGCAGTCATGCTGGGACAGGAAGGGGCCGTCCACAAACTGATCCCACAAAGCTGAGAGCATAAAATGGTCCAAAATGTCTTGGTGAAGCATTAAGAGTTCCTTTCACTGGAACTAAGGGGCCAACCCCTGAAAAACAACCCCACACCATAATCCCCCCTCCACCAAACTTTACACTCGGCACAATGCAGTCAGGCGAGTCCCGTTCTCCTGGCGACGGCCAAACCCAGACTCGTCCATGGGATTGTCAGACTGAAGCGTGATTGGTCGCTCGGAGAACACGTCTTCGTGTGCTGACTCCGCTCTGTGATTTTAAGTGGCCTACCACTTCGTGGCTAGTTAACATGTTAACCAAAGGGGTCAAAGTTTAGTTGATTAACACGCTCTGGTTTACCCCTGCTGGTAGATTTTGTAACTACGGTCCAATCTGGGGGCAAAAAGCCTTTTTCTCAATTGACAGACATTTAAAAGAAGACAAGTGGTCTGATTAAAATTTCAAACCAACATATAAATGATAAACATTTCATTTCATTATAGTAGATGTTCCATGGGTGTGTGAGGCACAAATGTATGTTATATCCTAGTAAGCAATTTTACATTTAAAAGACGCCTAATAAGCGAGGCAATATTTGGTCTGTCAGTGAAAATTGATTATCTCAAGAATAGACTAGACATCAACATGTCAAAGAAATTAAACCAAACACATTATAATCAGTGTTGACTTTGCTTACATGATGGGATATTATACATCTCGAAAGTTATTTGGGCAGAAACGACGTGTAACCAAATGCAAGGTTATTTTGGCTAGATGTGGGTTCTCATAGTCGGACTATATCAGGTCTATAAGCGAGTTTTACTTCTGTTTGTGGCAGCACATGATCATCTCTGTGGTGACTTTTGCTTCACTCGCAAGCATCAGTTTCTTTTTGCAAAGTATTGTGTTTTGCATGACATGCTATTTGGCTTTATCAAGCTTTTCCAGTTTCATATATCAATTGAGTATATGAAAGTATACATCAGTATTTTTGTCTTGTTTCTAGTCCAAACTAGAACTATCTAGTCCTAAATAATCTGCCAATGGGGTGAGAAAAATAATCTTAACTCAAACAGAAAACAAGATTATTTTTCTCACCCCATTGGCAGATTATTTATCTTATTTTAAGCAAAAACTCTCTTCATTTTGAGTTATTTTCCCCAAAACAAGACAATTACTTTTGCTTGTCTAGTAAATGTTTCCTAATGTAAGAATTGTTAGATGTTTGGACTAGAAACAAGACAAAAGTACTAAGGAAGAGGAGCATTTTTTGCAGTGAATTCATTGTTAACTGGTTCAACAATGCAGTACGGCCAACAAAAGAAGTTTGTTTGAATGCTGAGTTTTTCCCACAGCAGTTTCCTTCTGACGCCGGTTGGAAAGAGTCGAAACAGGCCGGAGGAAGAGGTGCGTCCGAAATGACTCTGTGATTAATATAGTGATGTTGAAACCAACATCTTCCTGTTTCTTTGTGCCAGGCGAGGTTCTGACAGATAAAGTGATATACTGCGCTCTTACATCATCAAAGCTATTTTATCGGATTGTTTGGGAGATTTCTGAACAGTTGAACTCTCCCTGAGCCCTTTGTTTGTATTGTTTTGTTTAAAGACTGCCTGAAGAATTGGAGATTTTGCTCCCTTTCAGTTCATGAGTGTGAATGTGTAGAAAGTTAAACACATCCCACTGGATTTTACACTTGGAATTTATTTGATGAAAATGCTCTACTTTATTTAGTATTTTTGTCTTGTTTCCAGTCTCAAATATCTAACAATTCTTAAATCAAGATGCATTTACTAGATCAGCAAAACTACATATTTCATGTTTTGTTGAAAATAAAATCTAAACGAAGTGAGTTTTTGCTTAAAACAGGCGAAATAATCTTATTTCTGATTGAAATCTTGTTTCTTGTTTCAAACAGGAATAAGATTATTTTTCTCACCCCATCGGCAGATCATTTTGCCTGTTTTAAGCAAAAACTCTCTTCATTTTGATATTTTCCCCCAGAAAACAAGCTAACATATTTTATATCGTTTTACTAATATAGTAAATGTATCTTGATTTAAGAATATTTAGATATTTGGACTGGAAACAAGAAAAAAATACGAAATAAGAAGAGCATTTTTTTCTAGTTTCCAGTCCAAATATCTAAATATTTTGGCTATGTCTTCATAACTTTGGCTTTTAATTTGTAAAACGTTTGCGTTTCCCAAGAAACTTTGCATTTGCTCACAAAACTTATGCTTTTAATTTGTAAAACTTCAGCTTTTAATTTGTAAAACTTCGGCTTTAATTTGTAAAACTTTGGCTTTTAATTTGTAAAACTTCGGCTTTTAATTTGTAAAACTTTTGCGTTTCCCAAGAAACTTTGCGTTCGCTCATAAAACTTCGGCTTTTAATTTGTAAAACTTCAGCTTTTAATTTGTAAAACTTCGGCTTTTAATTTGTAAAACTTAGGCCTTTAATTTGTAAAACTTTTGCGTTCCCAAGAAACTTTGCGTTCGCTCACAAAACTTCGGCTTTTAATTTGTAAAACTTTTGCGTTCATTCGTAAAACACTTTTGTAGAAATATAATATGAGGCGGGGCAAAAATGTTGTTTTTATTTAGTATTTTTTTCTAGTTTCCAGTCCAAATATCTAAATATTCTTAAATCGAGATGCATTTACTAGCTCAGTAAAATTATATATTTTTGCTTGTTTTCTGGGGGAAAATATCTAAATGAAGGGAGTTTTTGCTTAAAACAGGCAAAATGATCTGCCAATGGGGCGAGAAAAATAATCTTATTCTGTTTGGGAAAGAAGAAAACATATTTCAATCAAGATTATTTTTCATCATTGCCTGTTTTAAGCAAAAACTCTCTTCATTTTGATTTTATTTTCAACAAAACAAGAAAAAAATACCTTATGTTGTTTTACTGATCTAGTAAATGCATCTTGATTTAAGAATCGTTTGAGATTTAGACTGGAAACCTGACTGAGTAAGAAGAGCAGTTTTTGCGGTGCAGAAGCTGTCCATCTGCTACTGTACAACATTGGTGTCTATCATGCCAAACACAGGAAACGTGTGTGCGTTCGAAGCAGATTTTATGATTGAATACTTATGAATACCAATGAGATGGCGAGCAGCTGGGCCTGAAATTACCATCAGACACAAATGTGATGCTTATTTGATGGACCCTGAAGTATCTCTTGTTGGACGGCTGTTCATATGCTCACCTATCATGCTAATGAGCGAGGCTTAATGGTAAGTTTAGCAACAAAACATCACCATTCTACAAGTCTTTTAGATTAGGGGACGGTTTTCTCCTCTGCTGTCTGGAAGAGCAGAGAGTTTATGTCAGAGAATGAAGAAGAGCTGATGATAGTGGGGTGTGTAGTGTAGTACTTAAGAAAGAATGCCATTATTTAATGTCCTGATGACATTTTTCATTCATATGACATGAGTCAGAAGAACTCTGAGATGGTGCAACTCCTTCTAAACAGACGTGGAGTGGTGCATTGCTTTAGGGTATTTGTCTGTAGCTTCTGAAAGCAAAGCGAGGCTCGTAGAGAGTGATTTATTTAGTCTGGTGTGGAAGGATTTGCACTCAGATCTAGACTCCGTTATCACCTGACGTCAATGGCCGACCTCACCAAATCTCTGCAGCCAGGATTCAACAACTAAAGGAACGGCTTTCCAGAAGCTGGAAGCTGATGTGGCTGTGACGCTTTTGGAATGAACGGTTCGACGCAAGGAGGTATTTAATACACGGGGACATGGTGATGGTTCAGAAATACTGGCTTTTATTTTGTAAAACGTTTGAATTTCCTGAGAAACTGCGTTCGCTCACAAAACTTTGGTTTTTAATTTGTAAAACTTTTGCTTTAAATTTGTGAAACTTTTGCGTTCCCAAGAAACTTTGCCTTTGATCACAAAACTTTGGCTTTTAATTTGTAAAACTTTGGCTTTTAATTTTTAAAACTTTGGCTTTTAGTTTTTAAAACTTTGGCCTTTAATTTGTAAAACTTTGGCTTTTAATTTGTAAAACTTTGGCCTTTAGTTTTTAAAACTTTGGCTTTTAATTTGTAAAACTTTGGCTTTTAATTTGTAAAACTTCAGCTTTTAATTTGTAAAACTTTGGCTTTTAATTTGTAAAACTTTGGCCTTTAGTTTTTAAAACTTTGGCTTTTAATTTGTAAAACTTTGGCTTTTAATTTGTAAAACTTTGGCTTTTAATTTGTAAAACTTTGGCTTTTAATTTGTAAAACTTTGGCCTTTAATTTGTAAAACTTTGGCTTTTAATTTGTAAAACGTTGGCTTTTAATTTGTAAAACTTTGGCCTTTAGTTTTTAAAACTTTGGCTTTTAATTTGTAAAACTTTGGCTTTTAATTTGTAAAATTTTGGCCTTTAATTTGTAAAACTTTGGCTTTTAATTTGTAAAACTTTTGCGTTCTCCAAGAAACATTCTCCAAAGAACTTTGCGTTCGTTCACAAAACTTTGGCTTTTAATTTGTAAAACTTTGTCTTTTTAATTTGTAAAACTTTGGCTTTTAATTTGTAAAACTTTGTCTTTTTAATTTGTAAAACTTTGGCTTTTAATTTGTAAAACTTTGTCTTTTTAATTTGTAAAACTTTGGCTTTTAATTTGTAAAACTTTGTCTTTTTAATTTGTAAAACTTTGGCTTTTAATTTGTAAAACTTCAGCTTTTAATTTGTGAAACTTTTGCGTTCCCAAGAAACTTTGCGTTCATTCACGAAACTTAAGCTTTTAATTTGTAAAACTTTGTCTTTTAATTTGTAAAACTTTGGCTTTTAATTTGTAAAACTTTTGCGTTCTCAAAAAACTTTGCGCTCGTTCACAAAACTTCAGCTTTTAATTTGTAAAACTTTGGCTTTTAATTTGTAAAACTTCAGCTTTTAATTTGTAAAACTTTGGCTTTTAATTTGTAAAACTTCAGCTTTTAATTTGTCAAACTTTTGCGTTCTCCAAGAAACATTGTGTTCACTCAAAACACTTTGGCTTTTACTTTGTAAAACTTTGTCTTTTAATTTGTCAAACTTTTGCGTTCTCAAAAAACTTTGCGTTTATTCACAAAACTAAGGCTTTTAATTTGTAAAACTTCGGCTTTTAATTTGTAAAACTTTTGCGTTCCCAAGAAACTTTGCGTTCGTTCACAAAACTTCAGCTTTTAATTTGTAAAACTTTGGCTTTTAATTTGTAAAACTTTGTCTTTTTAATTTGTAAAACTTCGGCTTTTAATTTGTAAAACTTTTGCGTTCCCAAGAAACTTTGCGTTCACTCACAAAACTTCAGCTTTTAATTTGTAAAACTTTGGCTTTTAATTTGTAAAACTTTGTCTTTTTAATTTGTAAAACTTTGGCTTTTAATTTGTAAAACTTTGTCTTTTTAATTTGTAAAACTTTGGCTTTTAATTTGTGAAACTTTGGCTTTTAATTTGTGAAACTTTTGCGTTCCCAAGAAACTTTGCGTTCACTCACAGGCGGGGGGAAAGTAATTTCAGTGCTTTCGCCCACGTCCTTGAAACCAATGCACTTAGAAAAGAACTCCTCTGTATTTCCACTTCTTCATCTAATAAACCTGGCATTGTTTGTTACAAATATTGTTGGCTCTTTGACCAATTCCTCTCTTTTAAGTAATTTTGGATAAAATCGTCTGCGATAGAACGCAAAACAAAAAAATTCTCAGGAACTATAGAATTAGAAAGCAGAATTTATCGGAGGAACGCAACTGTTTTGTAAGAGAGTTTTCACTGTAAGGGGCTATATAATTTACTAAGTAGAATAAATTGAATGATAAAAAGATGATTATATTATTGATCTCAGTTGAGAGCACGCATTGAATGTCTTTGCTCGTGTGAATATGAATGTGTGATTTCATCTGGATTATGTGAGTGTTGACCTTCTGCAGCTGGGAAGGAAATGCTCTGTGAATGTTAGACATGCGAAGTGACAAAAGATGGCAGAAAAATAAAGCTCCGTGCTTCACAGTCACTCATAATGGGGCTGTTTATTTAGTGATAGGAGCCGAGAGCTGCAGTGAAAGAGGAAATTATCAAAGCAGCGTTATATGAGCCCTACACGAAAAAAATGCTCTTCTTACTCAGTATTTTTGTCTTGTTTCTACTCCAAACATCTAAAAATTCTTACATTAAGAAACATTTACTAGACAAGTAAAAAGTATGGTCTTGTTTGGGAAAAATAGCTCTAAATAAAGAGAGTTTTTGCTTAAAATAAGATAAATAATCTGCCAATGGGGTGAGAAAAATAATCTTAATTCAAACAGAAAACAAGATTATTTTTCTCACCCCATTGGCAGATTATTTATCTTATTTTAAGCAAAAACTCTCTTCATTTTGAGTTATTTTCCCCAAAACAAGACAATTACTTTTGCTTGTCTAGTAAAAACTTCTTTATGTAAGAATTAAGAAAAGCATTTTTTTGCAGTGTAAAAAGAGCCGCATGAAGATTCTTCAGAAGCTCCAAAATGACGTCATGCATAACTTCTGTTTTTAAAGGAACGGATCATCCATGAATGTCACGAAGTTCACCTGAAATGGGTCAGTTGGTTCCTGAACGTTGGGTTGTGGCTCGACTGTAAGCCTCTTTGGACTCATATGACAGTTTCCACTTCAACACGGATCAAAGGAAGAATAATCTGAGGCTGGTTAATCAGGGCTCCAGTATATCTGCCTGCAGCGGCTGCTTCCTTCCTTACTGGACGATAGAGTTAAAACTGTGTGTGTGTGTGTGTGTGTGTGTGTGTGTGTGTGTGTGTGTGTGTGTGTGTGTGTGTGATGGGTAGGTTTAGAGGCAGTGTAGGGAGATAGAATGAATGGTTTGTACAATGTCCCCACATTTTACAAAAACAAACTTGTGTGTGTAATTAGTGGAGCTTCAAGGCATCACTATTGTTTTTTTTTATATACATGGTCGTGTTCCAGAAGGTCACACACACAATTACTTACACTTTGACACTAAAACAGGGGTGGGACAGTATGAACATTTCATTTCCTGATTATATTGACCAATAATCGCAATTATCAATATTACTGTTTTGTTAAAATGAGATGTGTTCAAAAAGAACTGATGCACACGCTGAAAACATTTCAACAAGTTTTATAGGTGAAAATCAACAAATAAATCAAGCAGCTTTTGTGCACGTTAAGAGAGTCTATTCTGGAGCATTTCCTTCCTTATAATGGCCGTTGCCAATAGCAACGCATTATAACACGACACACACACACACACACACACATCCATGCATCACAACGGACACGCTCTCCTTTCGTTAATGCATCTCGCTCTTGCGTCTCCGTTTCTGATTGTGTTGAAAATGGAATCAGAGGACTTTATTATTAAAACTGCTGTAATGTTGTGATCATCCTGTCTGGACGATTGTATATAAACGGGTAAGATTAATCTCAATTCAATATGTCCCTGTAATTATTCATGTGGTAAAAATAATCTGTTGACAATGAACTTGTTTGTTCGTCTTTGGCTCAAAGCCTTGCTGCAAGTTTTCTTCACGGAAGCTTCGCGGTATTTTCAAGTGCGTGAGATCAAATATTTAAACTCCTCAACGTTTTGTGTCCAATTATTTCCCAGACGTAGTTTCGGTTTTGAGGTCAAAGTTAACATGCCTTGCGTTCACAATACAACAGAGTCTGATGGTCAGATTTTAAATGTTTCCCCCAATTTCAGCGACACTGTTTTAATGATAATTAAATAATAATACTAACCGTCAGTAGTTTATCGTGAAACTGGTAATTGTCCCATTCCTAATTGACATCTAATTGTGAATAAAAACAGAATGCAATGATGTGGAAGTTTCAATATTTTATTCATAATACAGCATAGATGACATATCAAATGTTTAAACTGAGAAAAATTATCATTTTAAGGGAAAAGTAAGTTGATTTTAAATTTCATGGCATCAACACATCTCACAAAAGTTGTGCCGTGGCCATGTTTCCCGCTGTGTGTCATCCCCTCTTCTTTTTATATCAGTCTGCAAACGTCTGGGGACTGAGGAGACGAGCTGCTCAAGTTTAGGAATAGGAATGTTGTCCCATTCTGGTCTAATTCAGGCTTCTAGCTGCTCAACTGTCTTAGGTCTTCTTTATCGCATCTTCCTCTTTATGATGCGCCAAATGTTTTCTAATGGTGAGAGATCTGGACTGCAGGCTGGCCATTTCAGTGCCGGATCCTTCTTCTACACAGCCATGATGCTGTAATTGATGCAGTGTGTGCTCTGGCATTGTCATGTTGGAGAATGCAAGGTCTTCCCTGAAAGAGGGATCGTCTGGATGGAGCAGATGTTGCTCTAGAACTTGGATAGACCTTTCAGCATTGATGGCCTTTCCAGATGTGTAAGCTGCCCATGCCACACACACTCATGAACCCCAGACCATCAGAGATCAGCTTCTGAACTGAGCGCTGAGAACAGCTTGGGTTGTCCTTGTCCTTTTTAGTCCGGATGGCGTCCCAGTTTTCCAAACAGAACTTCAAATGTTGAGTCGTCTGACCCCAGAACAGTTTTCCACTTTGCCACCGTCCATTTTAAATGAGCCTTGGCCCAGAGGAAACGCCTGCGCTTCTGGATCATGTTTAGATATGGCTTCTTCTTTGACCTGTAGAGTTTTAGCCGGCGACGGTGAATGGCGCGGTGGATTGTGTTCTCCAATGTTTTCTGGAAGTATTCCTGAGCCCATGTTGTGATGTCCATTACAGGGCTGAAGATCACGGGCATCCAGTTTGGTTTTGACCCTTGACCCTTACGCACAGAGATTGTTCCAGATTGTCTGAATCTTTGGATGATATTATGCGCTGTAGGTGATGATAACTTCAAACTCTGTGCAGTGTTTCTCTGAGAAACTCCTTTCTGATATCGCTCCACTATTGTCCGCCGCAGCATTGGGGGAATTGGTGATCCTCTGCCCATCTTGCCTTCTGAGAGACACTGCCACTCCGAGAGGCTCTTTTTATACCCAATCATGTTGCCAATTGACCTAATAAGTTGTAAATTGGTCCTCCAGCTGTTCCTTATGTGTACATTTAACTTTTCTTGCATCTTATTGCGCCAGTCCCAACTTTTTTGGAATGTGTAGCTCTCATGAAATCCAAAATGAGCCGATATTTGGCAAGATATTTTAAAATGTCTCCCTTTCAACTCTTGATATGTTATCTATATTCTATTGTGAATAAAATATAAGTTTATGAGATTGTAAATTATTGCATTCCTTTTTTATTCACAATTTGTACAGTATCCCAACTTGTTTCGAAACGGATTTGTACTTAACAAATTGCATTTGAAATAGAGATGCACAATATTTGATTTTTGCTTATTTATTTATTTTTATTTTTTCAGCTCATTTTGGCCGATAGCTGATGTGGATATCAGTATAGTTTCCTTTTGCTTGGAAACAACTCTCTCCTGTGCAGGGATTATAAACAAACTATTGTTCATTTTGGTTAGTTTTAAACAAAATCTTAATAGTTCTACTAATAAAATCTACTAATATATCGATATTGTGATATTAATTGCCTATTTTATACAGCCAGTTACATTTTAATAACTCACAAATGCAACCAAAAAATATAACTTAAAATATGTAAACATTTCTCTGAAAATTTCTCTGAAAACCAACAAAACATGAGTGTCTGGGTTTGATTTCACAATAATCAGAAAGTCTTCTGAGATGCCAAGAGTTCCTCAGTGCTTGTCGCTGCCTGTTCGCAGAAACCTGGGGTTATTCTGAGGGAATGTAAAGATGGATATATCTCTGGCCTCCCAATATAAACCCAGAAGGATATCCGGAAGAAGAGTTCCCATTCGTTCCCCATAGAGAAACATGTTCAGTGAGGATATTTTGCTGCTGTAGAAAACATATTTGTTTACCAAATCCGAAAGAGAGATGTTCCGATCATTGAGAGTTCACTCTTGTGAAACAACACATGACTTGATAAAGTAGGGCTGCACAATCGATCCAATTTGTAATCTTGATTACAATTACGGATGCCTCAATTATGTAATCGTTCAATAAAATGTAATTGCAATTACAAAAAAAGTCCACATATATTATTCTGTGTGCTTAATGCTTTTTTTCTTCCTTTCTACAAGTTTTTTCCTCCATTGTTTTATTTTTATTGTTTGTATAATATTATAATACCATGCATGTTTAACTTTTTTTTATTAAAATCAATACGTTTTTCAGGAAGAGTGTTTTCAGCTTGTTTATTCTGGTATAACAATATGGCATGCAGTCGCTTCAAACAATGGCATAAAGCTATTCAAAACATCATTCAATGTAAATTGTGATAATCGTAATTTACAATCGCAATTACAATTTCAGGGGAATAATCGACAATTGTGATTTTTGTCATAATCGTGCAGCCTTATGATAAAGTCTTCAAAATATTTGCATATATCTGAATATTTTGCTATAAATATGGTTCTGCTTTATTAACCTGCTAACTGTCCTTAATATTGACCAATTATATACCATTTGAGCTTCAATTTTTGGTGAATAATAGGCAACAGTTTATTCATGTGCAAACGTTACACAGAACTGCCATTAAAGGTAGTTTATTGTACAATTCTAAGGAAAAGCGTGAGGTAACAGTAATAATATTAAATGTAGCTGCGAGCAGCATTTATCGGGGTTCAAGGCATGTAACCACTTGGATCATGAATGGAAAATATTTGAAACATTGAAAACTCATTGTTTAAACTGCTTTTACATTGAAACTCAAACCACCCCCAATGTGCAGCATCCACCCTGGGCATCGTTTAAATGCCACGGCCTACCTGAGCATTGTTTCTGACCATGTCCATCCCTTTATGACCACCATGTCCCCATCTTCTGATGGCTACTTCCAGCAGGATAATGCACCATGTCACAAAGCTCAAATCATTTCAAATTGGTTTCCTGAACATGACAATGAGTTGACTGAACTAAAATGGCCGCCACAGTCCCCAGATCTCAACCCAATAGAGCATCTTTGGGATGTGGTGGAACGGGAGCTTCGTGCCCTGGATGTGCATCCCACAAATCTCCATCAACTGCAAGATGCTCTCCTATCAATATGGGCCGACATTTCTAAAGAATGCTTTCAGCAGCTTGTTGATCAACGCCACGGAGATTTAAGGCAGTTCTGGAGGAGAAAGGGTCAAACACAGTATTAGTGTGTGCTCCTAATAATCCTGCAGGTGTGTGTATATTTACAGAAGGAATCAAATACAAAATAATAAACCCACAGGAGAAGAAAGCGCCAAAGAAAACGACAAACTAACTAGTGAAAGAGTTAGTTAAATGTTTCCACGCCCTAACTTGCCTACTCCAGCTCACCAAACAAAACACACTCTTCTGAACTGGTGTAACTAATACATCAAGGTCACTGAAATGTCAGCATGTGCGTCACGTAACATCTTACCTGTCCAGTTTTCCCCTGGGGCGAGGATATGATGGATGTTAAACTAGCTCAACTAAAATATTGACACATTCTCCATTTGTGATGTATTGCATGTCTTGAGTGCAAACTGGGTTCTTACCCATTCTGAAAAATGCAAAAAAATGAAGCGAGTTTGTGCTTAAAGCAAGAACAAATATGCCTTATACACTATATTGCCAAAAGTTTTGGGACGCCATGCACCTGAGTTTTAATGCCATCACATTGTTAACCCGTGGGGTTTAATCTGGAGTCGGCCCACCCTCTCTAACAGCTCCAGCTCTTCTGGGAAGGCTTTCCTCAAGGTTTAGGAGTGTGTTTATGGGGATTTTTGCCCATTCTTCTAGAAGCTCATTTGTGAGGTCAGGCACTGATGTTGGACGAGAAGGCCTGGCTCTCAGTCTCCGCTCTAATTCATCCCAAAGCTGTTCTATCAGGTTGAGCTCAGGACTCTGTGCAGGCCAGTCCAGTTCCTCCACACCAAACTCCTCATCCATGTCTTTATGGACCGACGCTTTGTGCACTGGAGCGCAGTCATGCTGGGACAGGAAGGGGCCGTCCACAAACTGATCCCACAAAGATGAGAGCATGAAATTGTCCAAAATGTCTTGAAGTATTAAGAGTTCCTTTCACTGGAACTAAGGGGCCAACTCCTGAAAAACAAGTTACAGAATGTCTTTTTTTCTTTTCTTGTTTTGCGTGTTTTGTAGGGAGATTTTAGCTGTAAGAAAGCAAGCGGTCATAACTTCGACATGCAGTCCGTTCCCATCCAGAGTTTATCCGAGCTGGAGCGAGTCCGGCTGCAGGAAGTGGCTCTGGTCAGGCTGATGAAAGACTTTGATTTGGGATGCCAGATCACTATCCCTAAAGGTACACACATCGCCGGAATAAAGAGACGTATTGTTTGATAGTCTAAAAGGTTCGCAGTTGTTTTCTGTTGTATCTCTAATGTTTTGTGTGTTTTCCAGATGGACACAAGCGGAAAAAGTCGCTCAGGAGAAAGCTGGATTCTTTATCAAAGGAAAAGAGAGACAAAGGTCTGTACTCTGGTTTATAAACCTGCATGGTTGATTGCTACAAGTTTTCAGTAGGGATGCACATCTGAATCGACCGATAAACACTTGAAATCTAAAAATCACCATATGAAGAAATTATGCCGATATGCCTTGCTGATGTGATAGCGTGTTGATATGTACCTGAGATAACTGATCGTGCGAGGAGTGCTTTAGCGATAAGACCATGTCAGCACTGTGGTCATTCCTCAAGTGAAAACAAGCAAATACATTGCATGTTTGGTGATTTATATTAACAGTTTTTAAATGCTGCCTTGAATTGGTGAATGGTCATACAGAAGGACGTGACCGTCAGCAGCAGTTGCCAGTTTTTCACAACAAAACATGCCCAAAACATGCCCAAATTGAGCCCAAAACATGGCCAAATCAAACCCAAAACGAGTCCAACTCGAAACCAAAACGAGCAAAATCGAGCCCAAAACATGCCCAAAACGAGCCCAAATCAAAACCAAACGAGCCCAAAACATGCCCAAAACGAGCCCAAATCAAAACCAAACGAGCCCAAAACATGCCCAAAACGAGCCCAAATCGAAACCAAAACGAGCCCTAAACGCTCCCAAAACGAGCCCAAATCAAACCCAAAACGAGTCCAAATCGAAACCAAAACGAGCAAAATCGAGCCCAAAACATGCCCAAAACGAGCCCAAATCAAAACCAAACGAGCCCAAAACATGCCCAAAACGAGCCCAAATCAAAACCAAACGAGCCCAAAACATGCCCAAAATGAGCCCAAATCGAAACCAAAACGAGCCCTAAACGCTCCCAAAACGAGCCCAAAACATGCCCAAAACGAGCCCAAATCAAAACCAAACGAGCCCAAAACATGCCCAAAACGAGCCCAAATCGAAACCAAAACGAGCCCTAAACGCTCCCAAAACGAGCCCAAATCAAACCCAAAACGAGCCCAAATCTAAACCAAAACGAGCCCAAATCGAAACCAAAACGAGCCCTAAATGCTCCCAAAACGAGCCCAAATCAAACCCAAAACGAGCCCTAAACGCTCCCAAAACGAGCCCAAATCAAACCCAAAACGAGCCCAAATCGAAACCAAAACGAGCCCAAAACGCTCCCAAAACGAGCCCAAATCGAGCCCAAATCGAGCCCTTAACGCTCCCAAAACGAGCCCAAATCGAGCCCTAAACGCTCCCAAAACGAGCCCTTAACGCTCCCAAAACGAGCCCAAATCGAGCCCTAAACGCTCCCAAAACGAGCCCTAAACGCTCCCAAAACGAGCCCAAAACGAGCCCTAAACGCTCCCAAAACGAGCCCAAATCGAGCCCTAAACGCTCCCAAAACGAGCCCAAAACGAGCCCTAAACGCTCCCAAAACGAGCCCAAATCGAGCCCTAAACGAGCCCTAAACGCTCCCAAAACGAGCCCTAAACGCTCCCAAAACGAGCCCAAATCGAGCCCTAAACGCTCCCAAAACGAGCCCTAAACGCTCCCAAAACGAGCCCTAAACGCTCCCAAAACGAGCCCAAATCGAGCCCTAAACGCTCCCAAATCGAGCCCTAAACGAGCCCTAAACGCTCCCAAAACGAGCCCTAAACGCTCCCAAAACGAGCCCAAATCGAGCCCTAAACGCTCCCAAAACGAGCCCTAAACGCTCCCAAAACGAGCCCAAATCGAGCCCTAAACGCTCCCAAAACGAGCCCTAAACGCTCCCAAAACGAGCCCAAATCGAGCCCTAAACGCTCCCAAAACGAGCCCTAAACGCTCCCAAAACGAGCCCAAAACGAGCCCTAAACGCTCCCAAAACGAGCCCAAATCGAAACCAAAACGAGCCCTAAACGCTGCCAAAACGAGCCCTAAATGCTCCCAAATCGAAACCAAAACGAGCCGGAACGCTCCCAAAACGAGCCCAAGTCGAGCCCAAAACATGCCCAAAACGAGTCCAAATCGAAACCAAAACGAGCCGGAACGCTCCCAAAACGAGCCCAAGTCGAGCCCAAAACATGCCCAAAACGAGTCCAAATCGAAACCAAAACGAGCCCTAAACGCTCCCAAAACGAGCCCAAATTGAGCCCAAAATGAGCCCAAAACGAGCCCAAATCGAAACCAAAACGAGCCCTAAACGCTCCCAATATGAGCCCAAAACGAGCCCAAAACATGCCCAAAACGAGCCCAAATCGAAACCAAAACGAGCCCAAAATGCTCCCAAAACAAGCGAAATCGAACCCAAAACTATCCCAAACCGAGCCCAAAACATCCCCAGATTGAGCACAAAACAAGTCCAAATCGAAACCAAAACGCTCCCAAAACGAGCGAAATTGAGCCCAAAACTGGCCCAAATTGAGCCCAAATCAAACCCTAATGAGCCCAAAACATGTAGCCTAGAAATCTAGAATCTGCCGTAAGTGTCGTCTTAGCAACTTTCAATACACTTCTGAGCTGTAAAAGCCAAACTCTGGTAGATTTAAAAAATAATAATAATGTGCTGTTTTTGATTGAATGTTAAGTCAGTAGATTTTAAATAAATAAATAAAATAATAATAATAATGTGCCATTTTTGTTTAAATGTCAGTAGATTTAAATAAATAAATAAATAAATAACTAAATAATGTGCTGTTTTTGATTGAAGTAGATTTAAATAAATAAAAAAGGTTTGTTTGTGTACTGTGCTCGATTAACTGAGACTTCTCGCAGCACTTGCATGCTGTTGTTTGTTTCGTTGCTTCTGTTGCTCTCCTCTTTTGTAAGTCGCTTTGGATGAAAGCGTCTGCTAAATGATTAGATGTAAATGTAGATTTTGATGCACATGTTCTGAGCATCTTACGCTTCAGTGGAGGAACATCTGACCATCACATGATTTCCTCACATTTGACTGGTCACCTAGTAATCTGAACGCTTTCTGCTTTTACTTCACAGCTTCAAATCCCTAATACGTGCTATTTCTGGGATCCGATGGAAAGCGAAATGTCAGATGTATGGGGATGTATGGTGCTTTCCCCAGTGTTTGTGTAGCCGGGATTCGTTTGCACGCTCACAGTAAAGCACTTCCTGTGTGATGATGTCAGAGGCTCAGTGTGGAATGTCACCATACTAACATGGGTTATGGATTATTATATGATATTTTAAAGGGTTAGTTCACCCATAAATGTAAACTCTGTGATTAATTCCTCCTGTGGTTGGCCAGCCGTCAGACCTCCGCTCATCTTCACACACAGATGAAGATATTAGTGTTGAAATCCGATAGCTCAGAAAGGCCTTCATTGACACCAATGTCATTTCCTCTCTCAAGACCCATAAAGGCACTAAAGACGTCGTTACAAAGCCCATCTCACTACAGCGGCTCTACAATCATTGATGAAGAGGCCAGAATAGAGTTAGTGCGCAAAAACACTAAATAACGACTTATATAGTGATGGCCGATTTCAGAACAAAGCTTCGGACCGTTATGAGTCAGTGAATCGACTCATGATTTGGATCGTGTGTCAAACTGCTGAAATCACGTGACTTTGGCGATCCGAATCATGAATCGAATGAATTGTAAAGATGTGTTCTAAAAAGAAGTGCATGTAAACACGCTCACTGTCACTAATTACGCAGCCTATGGTGTCGGCGGCCTCTACTGTTCCCTCTGCGTTCTTCCTTTCCCCCGTGATTTTGTCTATATCGTGAATATTAGACGACCCCGCATTTTTCACTCTATTTTAAGGACACAAGCCTCATCTTACACCATATCCTAACTACACGCAACGCGATTAGATTCTAACGAAAACGGCGAGTGGGCGGGCTCTAGAACGGGCTCTGGGACGGGCTCCGGGACGGCGAGTGGGCGGGCTCTGGGACGGGCTCCGGGACGGCGAGTGGACGAGCTCAGGGATGGGCTCCGGGATGGCGAGTGGGCGGGCTCTGGGACGGGCTCTGGGACGGCGAGTGGGCGGGCTCTGGGACGGGCTCCGGGATGGCGAGTGGGCGGGCTCTAGAACGGGCTCTGGGACGGGCTCCGGGACGGCGAGTGGGCGGGCTCTGGGACGGGCTCCGGGACGGCGAGTGGACGAGCTCAGGGATGGGCTCCGGGATGGCGAGTGGGCGGGCTCTGGGACGGGCTCTGGGACGGCGAGTGGGCGGGCTCTGGGACGGGCTCCGGGATGGCGAGTGGGCGGGCTCTGGGACGGGCTCCGGGACGGGCTCCGGGATGGTGAGTGGGCGGGCTCTGGGACGGGCTCCGGGATGGCGAGTGGGCGGGCTCTGGGACGGGCTCAGGGATGGGCTCCGGGATGGCGAGTGGGCGGGCTCTGGGACGGGCTCCGGGACGGCGAGTGGGCGGGCTCTGGGACAGGCTCCGGGACGGCGAGTGGACGAGCTCAGGGATGGGCTCCGGGATGGCGAGTGGGCGGGCTCTGGGACGGGCTCTGGGACGGCGAGTGGGCGGGCTCTGGGACGGGCTCCGGGATGGTGAGTGGGCGGGCTCTGGGACAGGCTCCGGGACGGGCTCCGGGATGGTGAGTGGGCGGGCTCTGGGACGGGCTCCGGGACGGCGAGTGGGCGGGCTCTGGGACGGGCTCCGAGATGGCGAGTGGGCGGGCTCTGGGACGGGCTCCGAGATGGCGAGTGGGCGGGCTCTGGGACGGGCTCCGGGACGGCGAGTGGGCGGGCTCTGGGACGGCGAGTGGGCGGGCTCTGGGACGGGCTCCGGGACGGCGAGTGGGCGGGCTCTGGGACGGCGAGTGGGCGGGCTCTGGGACGGGCTCCGGGATGGTGAGTGGGCGGGCTCTGGGACGGGCTCCGGGACGGCGAGTGGGCGGGCTCTGGGACGGGCTCCGGGACGGCGAGTGGGCGGGCTCCGGGACGGTGAGTGGGCGGGCTCTGGGACGGGCTCCGGGACGGCGAGTGGGCGGGCTCCGGGACGGTGAGTGGGCGGGCTCTGGGACGGGCTCCGGGACGGCGAGTGGGCGGGCTCTGGGACGGGCTCCGGGGCGGCGAGTGGGCGGGCTCTGGGACGGGCTCCGGGGCGGCGAGTGGGCGGGCTCTGGGACGGTGAGTGGGCGGGCTCTGAGACGGGCTCCGGGACGGCGAGTGGGCGGGCTCCGGGACGGCGAGTGGGAGGGCTCCGGGACGGCGAGTGGGAGGGCTCCGGGACGGCGAGTGGGCGGGCTCTTGGACGGGCTCCGGGACGGCGAGTGGGCGGGCTCTGGGACGGGCTCTGGGACGGTGAGTGGGCGGGCTCTGGGACGATGAGTGGGCGGGCTCTGGGACAGGCGTGCGGGCGGGCTCCGGGACGGCGAGTGGTCGGGCTCTGGGACGGCGTGTGGGCGGGTTCTGGGACGGTGAGTGGGCGGGCTCTGGGACGGGCTCCGGGACGGCGAGTGGTCGGGCTCCGGGACGGCGTGTGGGCGGGCTCCGGGACGGCGTGTGGGCGGGCTCTGGGACGGCGAGTGGGCGGGCTCCGGGACGGCGTGTGGGCGGGCTCCGGGACGGCGTGTGGGCGGGTTCTGGGACGGTGAGTGGGCGGGCTCTGGGACGGTGAGTGGGCGGGCTCTGGGACGGGCTCCGGGACGGCGAGTGGTCGGGCTCTGGGACGGCGAGTGGTCGGGCTCTGGGACGGCAAGTGGGCGGGCTCTGGGACGGCGAGTGGTCGGGCTCTGGGACGGTGAGTGGGCGGGCTCTGGGACGGGCTCCGGGACGGCGAGTGGTCGGGCTCCGGGACGGCGAGTGGTCGGGCTCTGGGACGGCGAGTGGTCGGGCTCTGGGACGGCAAGTGGGCGGGCTCTGGGACGGCGAGTGGGCGGGCTCCGGGACGGTGAGTGGGCGGGCTCTGGGACGGGCTCCGGGACGGCGAGTGGTCGGGCTCCGGGACGGCGAGTGGGCGGGCTCCGGGACGGCGAGTGGGCGGGCTCCGGGACAGGCGTGCGGGCGGGCTCCGGGACGGCGAGTGGTCGGGCTCCGGGACGGCGAGTGGTCGGGCTCCGGGACGGCGAGTGGTCGGGCTCCGGGACGGCGAGTGGTCGGGCTCCGGGACGGCGTGTGGGCGGGTTCCGGGACATAAACACTACCTGAGATTAACATTGCCATGTTTTGTGTTGTTCCAGCTGCAACGTCGCACAAAAATAGAAACCGTTTCTAAAATAGATTCATCGCGTGTCGCCATTGCGGCTGGTTAGGACAAAAAGTCGAATTACCATGGAAATGGTACCATGGCTTTTATCGCGTGTCGCGGTGCATATAGTTAGGACACGCCGTTATATCGGGTATATATACGGTAATTAATTAATGCAATGTAATGAAATAACAGATGCTCTGCGTGTTTCAGAGCGTAGTGCACAGCGCACTTCATTATTCTCAGTAGTTTTTCATTTCTAAGTTACGGT
This sequence comes from Pseudorasbora parva, assembly GCF_024679245.1. NCBI lineage: Eukaryota > Metazoa > Chordata > Actinopteri > Cypriniformes > Gobionidae > Pseudorasbora > Pseudorasbora parva. The sequence continues at coordinate 52,888,667 of NC_090176.1, forward strand.
ACGATTGTAATAAAGTTCTGTAGTGTGTGTATTCACGGTAACTGTGTGTGTGTGTGTGTGTGTTCCTCAGAGTCGGAGCCCCAGGCGTTTGGCGTTCCGCTTTCGCAGGTTATCTTTAACGACCGCCGCCATAAGCAGCTTCAGGAGGATCGAGAGTCTTCAGGCCTGCAGCCTATTGGCCGCCGATCCACCAATAAGGAGCTTTCCAGCAGTAACTCCTCCCTCAGCTCGTCCTCGGAGACGGCCAATGAAAACGCTTCCCCCGGCACGCCAGAGACGGCCCTGCGCTCCCGCCGACGGGTACACACTGCACAAACACACACACACACACCGGATGACTGACAGTGAGTGTGTGCATGCTGAGAGTGTGTAAAAGCTTAGAAGTAATTTGGATGTTTTGATATGTTTCTAACATGAATTAGCACATTTGTTAACATGATTAGCACATCACTAACATGATTCGCATGATTTAGCACATGTTAGCAGGATTAGCATGTTGTCGGCGTGGTTTAGCACACAATAGCAGGATTAGCATGTTGTCGGCATGGTTTAGTACATGTTAGCAGGATTAACATGTTGTTGGCATGTGCTGTGGTTCTCGCGTGTAGGGCGGCATGTCTGTGGATTGCATCACGGATCTGGACGATAGCCATTCGCGGCTCCTAGAGGCTCTTCAGCTGTCCATGCCTGTGGAGCCGGAGAGGAAGAAGATTAGCGATGCTAAGCTCAGCCTGAACCCCATTTACAGACAGGTGCCGCGCGTGCTGGACAGCTGCTGCCAACACCTGCAGAAATACGGTCAGTGTTTACGCCTCCGTATGCCCCGCCCACAACTTCCTGTTCCGATTGTCCACGCGCCTTGCTTTCATAGGGGCTTTAGAGTTGAGAATAGCATGATGTTTTTGCTCTTCAGGTCTGCAGACGGTCGGCATCTTCCGTGTTGGAAGCTCCAAGAAGAGAGTTCGACAGGTGAGAAGAGATCAGTGTAATTCACTTCAACTGCCAGTGCTCATAATGTTTTGCCTGATTACTGTGTGTATATATTCAGGGCTCGACATTAATGCTTGTCTGGGAGAGTGAACGAGAATTTTACGGACCCACTTTATATTAGGTGGCCTTAACTAATATGTACTAACATTTTATTTAATCATTTGTTACAGTGCACTTATTGTGTACGTACATGTTTTTACACTGTACTTACATTTTTTAAAAAATACCTGCATGTAATTACGTCTGTAATTAATTTCTGTAGTGACATTTATAATTACACAGTTCAGTGCAATTACAGGCACTTCCCTTACACCTTAAACCCTTACCCTTAAACTCACACACACACCACACCTGTGCCTAACTCTACCCTTAAACTCACACACACACCTGTGCCTAACCCAACCCTTAAACTCACACACACACCACACCTGTGCCTAACTCTACCCTTAAACTCACACACACACCTGTGCCTAACTCTACCCTTAAACTCACACACACCACCACACCTGTGCCTAACTCTACCCTTAAACTCACACACACACACACCTGTGCCTAACTCTACCCTTAAACTCACACACACACCTGTGCCTAACTCTACCCTTATTCTCACACACCACACCTGTGCCTAACTCTACCCTTAAACTCACACACACACACACCACACCTGTCCCTAACTCTACCCTTAAACTCACACACACCACCACCACACCTGTGCCTAACTCTACCCTTAAACTCACACACACCACCACACCTGTCCCTAACTCTACCCTTATTCTCACACACCACCACACCTGTCCCTAACTCTACCCTTAAACTCACAAACACCACACCTGTGCCTAACTCTACCCTTAAACTCACACACACACCACACATGTGCCTAACTCTACCCTTAAACTCACACACACACCACACCTGTCCCTAACTCTACCCTTAAACTCACACACACCACACCTGTGCCTAACTCTACCCTTAAACTCACACACACCACACCTGTGCCTAACTCTACCCTTAAACTCACACACACACCACACCTGTGCCTAACTCTACCCTTAAACTCACACCACACACCTGTGCCTAACTCTACCCTTAAACTCACACACACCACACCTGTGCCTAACTCTACCCTTAAACTCACACACACACACCACACCTGTTCCTAACTCTACCCTTAAACTCACACACACCACCACACCTGTGCCTAACTCTACCCTTAAACTCACACACACCACCACACCTGTCCCTAACTCTACCCTTATTCTCACACACCACCACACCTGTCCCTAACTCTACCCTTAAACTCACAAACACCACACCTGTGCCTAACTCTACCCTTAAACTCACACACACACCACACATGTGCCTAACTCTACCCTTAAACTCACACACACACCACACCTGTCCCTAACTCTACCCTTAAACTCACACACACCACACCTGTGCCTAACTCTACCCTTAAACTCACACACACCACACCTGTGCCTAACTCTACCCTTAAACTCACACACACACCACACCTGTGCCTAACTCTACCCTTAAACTCACACCACACACCACACCTGACCCTAACTCTTCCCTTAAACTCACACACACCACACCTGTGCCTAACTCTACCCTTAAACTCACACACACACACCACACCTGTCCTTAACTCTACCCTTAAACTCACACACACCACACCTGTGCCTAACTCTACCCTTAAACTCACACACACCACACCTGTGCCTAACTCTACCCTTAAACTCACACACACACACACACACCACACCTGTCCTTAACTCTACCCTTAAACTCACACACACCACACCTGTCCCTAACTCTACCCTTAAACTCACACACACACACCACACCTGTCCCTAATTCTACCCTTAAACTCACACACACACCACACCTGTCCCTAACTCTACCCTTAAACTCACACACACCACCACACCTGTGCCTAACTCTACCCTTAAACTCACACACACCACACATGTGCCTAACTCTACCCTTAAACTCACACACCACACCTGTGCCTAACTCTACCCTTAAACTCACACACACCACACCTGTGCCTAACTCTACCCTTAAACTCACACACCACACCTGTGCCTAACTCTACCCTTAAACTCACACACACCACACCTGTGCCTAACTCTACCCTTAAACTCACACACACCACACATGTGCCTAACTCTACCCTTAAACTCACACACACCACACCTGTGCCTAACTCTACCCTTAAACTCACACACACACCACACCTGTGCCTAACTCTACCCTTAAACTCACACACACCACACCTGTGCCTAACTCTACCCTTAAACTCACACACACCACACATGTGCCTAACTCTACCCTTAAACTCACACACCACACCTGTGCCTAACTCTACCCTTAAACTCACACACACCACACCTGTGCCTAACTCTACCCTTAAACTCACACACACACCACACCTGTGCCTAACTCTACCCTTAAACTCACACACACACCTGTGCCTAACTCTACCCTTAAACTCACACACACCACACCTGTGCCTAACTCTACCCTTAAACTCACACACACACCTGTGCCTAACTCTACCCTTAAACTCACACACACCACACCTGTGCCTAACTCTACCCTTAAACTCACACACACACCACACCTGTCCCTAACTCTACCCTTAAACTCAAACACACACCACACCTGTCCCTAACTCTACCCTTAAACTCACACACACACACCACACCTGTCCCTAACTCTACCCTTAAACTCACACACACACACCACACCTGTCCTTAACTCTACCCTTAAACTCACACACACCACACCTGAGCCTAACTCTACCCTTAAACTCACACACACACCACACCTGTCCCTAACTCTACCCTTAAACTCACACACCACCACACATGTCCCTAACTCTACCCTTAAACTCTCACACACACACACACACCTGACCCTAACCCTACCCTTAAACTCACACACCACCACACCTGTCCCTAACTCTACCCTTAAACTCACACACACACCACACCTGTGCCTAACTCTACCCTTAAACTCACACACACACCACACCTGAGCCTAACTCTACCCTTAAACTCACACACACACCACACCTGTCCCTAACTCTACCCTTAAACTCACACACACACCACACCTGTCCCTAACTCTACCCTTAAACTCACACACACACCACACCTGTGCCTAACTCTACCCTTAAACTCACACACACACCACACCTGTCCCTAACTCTACCCTTAAACTCACACACACACACCACACCTGTCCCTAACTCTACCCTTAAACTCACACACACACCACACCTGTGCCTAACTCTACCCTTAAACTCACACACACACCACACCTGAGCCTAACTCTACCCTTAAACTCACACACACACCACACCTGTCCCTAACTCTACCCTTAAACTCACACACACACCACACCTGTCCCTAACTCTACCCTTAAACTCACACACACACCACACCTGTGCCTAACTCTACCCTTAAACTCACACACACACCACACCTGTCCCTAACTCTACCCTTAAACTCACACACACACACCACCTGACCCTAACTCTACCCTTAAACTCACACACACACCACACCTGTCCCTAACTCTACCCTTAAACTCACACACCACCACACATGTCCCTAACTCTACCCTTAAACTCTCACACACACACACACACCTGACCCTAACCCTACCCTTAAACTCACACACCACCACACCTGTCCCTAACTCTACCCTTAAACTCACACACCACCACACCTGTCCCTAACTCTACCCTTAAACTGACCCACACCACCACACCTGACCCTAACTCTACCCTTAAACTCACACACACACCACACCTGTCCCTAACTCTACCCTTAAACTCACACACACACACCACACCTGTCCCTAACTCTACCCTTAAACTCACACACACACCACACCTGTGCCTAACTCTACCCTTAAACTCACACACACACCACACCTGAGCCTAACTCTACCCTTAAACTCACACACACACCACACCTGTCCCTAACTCTACCCTTAAACTCACACACACACCACACCTGTCCCTAACTCTACCCTTAAACTCACACACACACCACACCTGTGCCTAACTCTACCCTTAAACTCACACACACACCACACCTGTCCCTAACTCTACCCTTAAACTCACACACACACCACACCTGTCCCTAACTCTACCCTTAAACTCACACACACACCACACCTGTGCCTAACTCTACCCTTAAACTCACACACACACCACACCTGTCCCTAACTCTACCCTTAAACTCACACACACACACCACCTGACCCTAACTCTACCCTTAAACTCACACACACACCACACCACCTGACCCTAACTCTACCCTTAAACTCACACACACACCACACCTGTCCCTAACTCTACCCTTAAACTCACACACACACCACACCTGTCCCTAACTCTACCCTTAAACTCACACACACACCACACCTGTCCCTAACTCTACCCTTAAACTCACACACACACCACACCTGTCCCTAACTCTACCCTTAAACTCACACACACACCACACCTGTCCCTAACTCTACCCTTAAACTCACACACACACCACACCTGTGCCTAACTCTACCCTTAAACTCACACACACACCACACCTGTCCCTAACTCTACCCTTAAACTCACACACACACCACACCTGTCCCTAACTCTACCCTTAAACTCACACACACACCACACCTGTGCCTAACTCTACCCTTAAACTCACACACACACCACACCTGTCCCTAACTCTACCCTTAAACTCACACACACACACCACCTGACCCTAACTCTACCCTTAAACTCACACACACACCACACCACCTGACCCTAACTCTACCCTTAAACTCACACACACACCACACCTGTCCCTAACTCTACCCTTAAACTCACACACACACCACACCTGTCCCTAACTCTACCCTTAAACTCACACACACACCACACCTGTCCCTAACTCTACCCTTAAACTCACACACACACCACACCTGTCCCTGTTAATGAATTCAGTATCGTGATATATATCGTATCGTGAGTTCAGTATCGTGATATATATCGTATCGTGGGTTCAGTATTGTGATATATATCATATTGTGAGTTCAGTATCGTGATATACAGTCCCTGACAAAAGTCTTGTCGCTTATCTATTTTCTAGAAATACCTGATATTAACCTGACTTTTAATTAATTAATTGGTGTTAGAAATAGCTCATATGAAAAGCTAAAACCCTCCCAAATGATGTTTAATGCACTGAAATAAATAATGTTCACAGAAAAAATATTTGTATCGTGAGTTCAGTATCGTGATATATATCGTATCGTGAGTTCAGTATCATGATATATATCGTATCGTGAGTTCAGTATCGTGATATATATATCGTATCGTGAGTTCAGTATCGTGATCTATATATCGTATCGTGACTCGATTGTATCGTTACACCTCTAGTCAATGCCAGTATTGACCGTGTGTGTGTGTGTGTGTGTGTGTGTGTGTGTGTGTGTGTGTGTGTGTGTGTGTGTGTGTGTGTGTGTAGCTGCGAGAGGCGTTCGATCAGGGGGCTGATGTGGCTTTAGACCAGCGGAACAGTGTCCATGATGTGGCGGCGCTGCTGAAAGAGTTCCTCCGAGACATGCCTGACCCTCTGCTGACCCGAGAGCTGTACTCCGCATTCATCAGCTGCGCATGTGAGTGTGTGTGTGTGATGGGTAGGTTTAGGGGCTGTGTGTGTGTGTGATAGGTAGGTTTAGGGGCTGTGCGTGTGTGTGCGTGTGTGTGTGTTGGGTGGGTATAGGGGCTGTGTGTGTGATGGGTAGGTTTAGGGTGTGTGTGTGTGTGTGTGTGTGATAGGTAGGTTTAGGGGCTGTGTGTGTGCGTGTGTGTGTGTTGGGTAGGTATAGGGGCTGTGTGTGTGATGGATAGGTTTAGGGTGTGTGTGTGAGTGTGTCTGGCTCTCTCTTACATCTATTGTGGCGTGTGTGTGTGTGCAGCTCTAGAGAAGCCCCATCAACACACTGCTCTACAGCTGCTCATCTGTCTGCTTCCTGCCTGTAACAGCGACACACTCCAGTGTTTGCTGCACTTCCTGTCTGAAGTGGCCAATCATGCGCAGGACTCCAGAGACGCTGACGGGAAGGAGGTGAGCTGATAATAATCATAATCATAATAATCATAACTGTGTGTTGATCATCAGATCCTCATCTGAGAATGATTAGTGAAGGATCATGAGACTCTGAAGAGTAATGATGATGATGATCACAGGAATAAATCACACTTTACTGTATATTCACATAGAGATCAGATGATCTACTGGAGGAATATTACACTGCTTTACTGGAGTTATGATCAGATTAATGAGCAGAAGAGACACTTCCAGAAATATTACACTTTTGAACGTTAGTGTAGTTTCATTTCTGTGATTCAAACTGTCGATCTTCAAATGCATAAATACTGAGATGTCAAAAATTATCAAAAGGGTAATAAAAGTATAATATTTTAGCCTGTGTGTGTGACAGAAAAAGTGTGTGTTTGTGTGTGCGTGCGTGCGCATCAGAGTGTGTGAGTGTGCGTGCGAGTGCAATTGTCAATCAATCAATCAATCAATCAACTTTATTTATATAGCGCTTTTACAATCACGATTGTGTCAAAGCAGCTTCACAGTGTCAAACAGGATAATATTGCGACAAAATTAGATTTGGCTGTACAGTCGTACTGGAGTAAACAGTGATGTTATCAGCTTATTTTAATTTATCATATAGCAACAATGTTGGCAGATCAGTATTATAGTTTATAGAATTAAATAAGACCTAATTCATACATTTTATTTGTATAATAAGTTGAATAACTTTAATCATATTTTTAGTGTCCCCAACTGAGCAAGCCAAGCCAAAGGCGACAGTGGCAAGGAACCAAAACTCCATCAGGGCGTGATGGAGAAAAATAAACCTTGGGAGAAACCAGACTCAGTCGGGGTGCCAGTTCTCCTCTGGCCTATTAACACACCGTGTAAGATTATTATTCTGGCAACCTTACAGGTCGGAAATCATATTAGATCGGATTATTCAAAATTTCAGGGTATAACGGAAGAGACAGATTTATTTGGAAATAAATGATGGGATGGTGCGTCGATTACACAAGAGTATGAATACATGAAAGATCGGAATTATTGCGCCGAAGACGGGTTTTGAGCATGTCGTGCCAGTGAGGCAAATTCGGAGGAGACACCATTTGACACGGCTCAGCAGACACTCCAGGATGCGTTGGTCATGTCCAGGCAGGTCCACCATCCGATCCGGACAGGGCCCAGATCCGGGATAAACCTCGGGATAAACAGAGAGACTAACATTAGCGTAGATGTCACTCTTTTTATGATGTAACGAGTACATCAGGTGTTATGGGAAGTGTTCCCGGTTCCGGCTGACCTAGTTAATGCAGCCTAACAATCAGTCAATTGATCTGAATAATGAAAGTTAAAAATGTTCTATGTGTATGCCATAGTAAAGAGATGTGTTTTTAGTCTAGATTTAAACTGACAGAGTGTGTCTGCTTCCCGAACAATGCTAGGAAGACTATTCCACAATTTAGGAGCTAAATAGGAAAATGATCGACCGCCTGCAGTTGATTTAGATATTCTAGGTATGATCAACTGGCCAGAGTTTTGAGACCGCAATCGACGTGATGGAGTATAATGCGTTAAGAGCTCGCTTAAGTACCGGAGCTAAACTATTTAGTGCTTTGTAAGTAATAAGCAAGATTTTAAAATGTCTGCGATGTTTAATAGGGAGCCAGTGCAGTGTTGACAGAACTGGACTAATATGATCATACTTCCTGGTTCTAGTAAGAACTCTAGCTGCTGCATTTTGGACCAGCTGGAGTTTGTTTATTAAGCGAGCAGGGCAACCACCCAGTAGAGCATTACAATAATCTAGCCTTGAGCTCATGAACGCATGTACTAACTGTTCAGCATTTTGCATTGAAAGCATGTGCCGTAATTTAGATATATTTTTAAGATGATAAAATGTGGTTTTACAGATGCTAGAAACGTGGCTTTCAAATGAGAGATTGGTATCAAAGAGCACACCCAGGTTCCTCACTGACGACGAGGGCTTGACAGAGCAGTCATCAAGTGTTAGACAGTATTCTCGGTTACTACTTGTGGAACTTTTCTGTCCAATAATTAAAAATTCAGTTTTATCTGAATTAAGTTGCAGGAAATTACTATTCAACCAATTTTTTATATCAGCTCTGCATTCCGTTAATCTTGTGAATTGGTAAGTTTCGTCAGGGCGTGAGGAAATATAGAGCTGAGTATCGTCAGCATAACAATGAAAACTAACGCCATGTTTCCTAATGATATCTCCCAGTGGTAGCATATACAGGGTGAAGAGCAGCGGTCCTAACACTGAGCCTTGCGGTACCCCATACTGAACTTGTGATCGGTGTGACATCTCTTCATTTACTGCTACAAACTGATAACGGTCAGATAAGTACGATTTAAACCATGCCAAAGCAGTTCCACTAACGCCAACATAATTTTCGATTCTATTCAGAAGAATATTGTGATCGATAGTATCAAATGCAGCGCTAAGATCGAGTAACACTAATAGAGAGATACAACCACGATCAGATGATAAGAGTAAATCATTTGTAACTCTAATGAGAGCAGTCTCAGTGCTATGATATGGTCTAAATCCTGACTGGAAATCCTCACATATACCATTTCTTTCTAAATAGGAACATAATTGTGAAGACACGGCCTTTTCTAGTATTTTTGATAGAAACGGTAGATTCGAGATTGGCCTGTAATTGACTAATTCTTTAGGATCAAGTTGCGTTTTTTTAATAAGTGGTTTAATTATAGCCAACTTAAAAGTTTTCGGTACATATCCTAATGTCAAAGATGAATTAATGATATTAAGCAGAGGATCTATGACCTCTGGAAGTATCTCTTTTAATAGCCTAGTCGGTATAGGGTCAAGCATACATGTTGTTGATTTTGATGATTTTACGAGTTTAGCCAGTTCTTCTCCTCCTATAGCAGTGAATGAGTGTAATTTTTCCTCAGTGACCCTGCAGTGCTCTGTCTGAAGTGATACTGTAATAGACGGCTGCATGGTTATAATTTTATTCCTAATATTATCAATCTTACTAGTAAAGAAGTTCATAAAGTCATTACTGCTGTGTTGTTTACAAACATCAGAAGCTGAAGCTTTATTTTTTGATAATTTAGCCACTGTATCGAATAAATACTTTTTTATTCGTGTGTGTAAAACGTGTGTGTTTTATTCGGGTTGTGTTTGTTTTCTTCTAAAAGAGATGAGAAATAAGCAGATCTAGCAGTTTTTATGGCCTTTCTGTATGCCATCATGCTCTCTTTCCACAAATTGCGAAAAACCTCTAGTTTTGTTTTCTTCCAGCTGCGCTCCATTTTTCTGGCTGCTGTTTTAAGGGCCCGAGTGTGCTCGTTGTACCACGGCGTTGGATTATTTGCTTTAATCTTCTTTAAGCGCCGGGGAGCAACTATGTCTAAAGTGCTAGTAAGGAGAGAGTCAATAGTTTCTGTTGCAGCATCAAGTTCCTCTTGGCTATCTGTAATGCTGAGGAGATGGAACTGATGAGGAAGATTATGTACAAAGCAATCTTTAGTCGCAGCGGTTATCGTCCTGCCATATTTGAAGCGAGGGGATGGCTTTGCAGCCTTAGGTAAATTAAGTATACATGATATTAGGTAATGATCTGAGATGTCATCGCTCTGCTGCAGAATTTTAACGGTATCAACATTTATTCCATGTGACATTATTAGATCTAAAGTATGATTAAGGCGATGAGTGGGTCCTGATACGTGTTGTCTAACTCCAATAGAGTTTAGAATGTCTCTAAATGCCAATCCCAATGCGTCTTTTTCATTGTCTACGTGGATATTAAAATCCCCAACAATTAGTACTTTATCTACAGCTAATACTAACTCCGATACAAAACCAGCAAATTCTTTGATAAAGTCTGTATTGTGCCCTGGTGGCCTGTATACAGTAGCCAACACAAATGTCAGACGGGATTTATCATTTACACTACACAGTGTTACATAAAGCACCAAAACTTCAAAGGAATTATATTTGAAACTAGACTTCTGAGTAATACTGAAGATATTATTATAAATTACAGCCACACCTCCCCCTTTACCTTTCAGACGTGGCTCATGTTTGTAACAATAATCTCGGGGGGTGCACTCATTTAAAGTAATGTAATCGTCAGGTTTTAGCCAGGTTTCTGTCAAGCACAGCACATCTAAGTTATGATCTATAATCATATCATTGACAACAAGCGTTTTTGGCGAAAGGGATCGAATATTCAGCAACCCAAGCTTTATCAATTGTTCATCCGTATTATATCTGTTGTTTATTTGTTGGACATCAATTAAATTTTTACTGTTGAATGGTTTTGATGGTTTTTTGTATTTACTAATTCAAGGAACAGACACAGACTCTATATGAGAATATCTAGGTGAAAGAGTCTCTATGTGCTGGGATTTAGCTGACTTTGGTGGCGTGAGACAGCTAGCAGACGGTTGGTTTAGCCAGTTTGTCTGCTTCCTGACCTGGGCCCCAGTGAGTCAAGGTTTAGCTCTAAGACTATGTGCCAAATTACTAGAGAGAAGAGCAGCACCAGTCCAGGAGGGATGAATGCCGTCTATCTTCAACAGGTCAGGTCTGCCCCAAAAACTTTTCCAATTGTCTATGAACCCTATGTTATTTTGCAGACACCACTTAGACAACCAGCCATTGAGTGATGATAATCTGCTAACTATTTCATCACTCCTTTTCGCAGGGAGAGGACCAGAGAAAACTACGGCTTTTGACATCGTACTTGCGAGTTTACACACCTCTTTAATGTTAATTTTGGTGATCTCCGACTGGCGAAGTCGAACATCATTAGTGCCAACGTGAATAATAATCTTAGAGAATTTACGATTAGCTTTAGCCAGCACTTTTAAATTTGCTTTGATGTCAGGCGCTCTGGCTCCTGGTAAACATGTGACTATGGTGGCTGGTGTCTCTATTTTCACATTCCGTGTAATAGAATCGCCAATAACTAGGGCACTTTCAACAGGATCCTCAGTGGGTGCTTCACTGAGTGGGGAGAACCTGTTTGATGTTCTAATCGGAACGGAAGAGTGGTTTTTTGATCCGCGACTATGCTTTCTCATCGTCACCCAGCCCTGCTGCGCGGGCTCAACCGGAACCAAACAATGAGTGTTCACTAAGCTAGTCGCATCCAAAGCAGTATCTAAAGCTGTTACATTCTCACTACTCTCACATAAAGCTTGGATGCGTGTCTCTAAATCTGAAATCTTCTCCGTCAGCCTGATTAATTCCTTACATTTATCACATGTGAAGCCCTGTTCGCCAACGGAGAGAGATATGCTAAACATGTAGCATGCAGTGCAAGTGACAATGACAGGAGAAGAAGACATGGCTTACCGTATTTGTTGATGAATCCAAAACTTACCACATTTGTCTGATGGAGTCTTTTTAATAATCCAACTCACCACAGTTGTCTATAGAACTCAGAAAACAGGAGACCCGGATGCTGGGATGGAAGGCAACCAGGCTAGCGAAAAGCTAACGTGTGGTAGTGATTTAGATTAAAAGCTAGTAATGTCAAATTTAAATTGATAGGCTATATTAAACACTATATGGTGATGAGTAAGTTATATTTAGCAGTGTAGATTACAAAGAAAATATATCAAATAGAGATTCAAACACAGCTATACAGAGCTACAAACACTGTGGTGGCAGCAGCAGCAGCAGGCAGACAGACAGGAGCAATCGATCAGGAACAATCAATCAGCCTAATTGTGTATGTGTGTGCGTGCAAGTGTGTGTGTGCAAGTGTAAGTGTGCGAGTGTGTCCGTTTGTGTGTGCATCAGGGTGTGTGAGTGTGCGTGCGAGTATGCGTGCGAGTGTGTGTGTGTGCATCAGAGTGTGCAAGTGTAAGTGTGCGTGCGAGTGTGTCCGTGTGTGTGTGCATCAGGGTGTGTGAGTGTGCGTGCGAGTATGCATGCGAGTGTGTGTGTGTGCATTAGAGTGTGCAAGTGTAAGTGTGCGTGCGAGTGTGTCTGTGTGCCGGTCGGTGTGTGTGTGCATCAGGGTGTGTGAGTGTGCGTGTGAGTGTGTCCGTGTGCATCAGGGTGTGTGAGTGTGCGTGCGAGTGCAATTGTGTGTGTGTGTGTGCGCGTGCGAATGTGTGTGTGCAAGTGTAAGTGTGCGTGCGAGTGTGTCCGTGTGTGTGTGCATCAGGGTGTGTGAGTGTGCGTGCGAGTGTGTGTGTGTGCATCAGAGTGTGTGTGCGCATCAGAGTGTGCAAGTGTAAGAGTGCGTGCGAGTGTGTCCGTGTGTGCATCAGAGTGTGCAAGTGTAAGTGTGCGTGCGAGTGTGTCCGTGTGTGTGTGCATCAGGGTGTGTGAGTGTGCGTGCGAGTATGCGTGCGAGTGTGTGTGTGTGCATCAGAGTGTGCACACACGGACACACTCGCACGCACACTTACACTTGCACACACACACTCGCACGCGAGTGTGTGTGTGTGCATCAGAGTGTGCAAGTGTAAGTGTGCGTGCGAGTGTGTCTGTGTGTGTGCATCAGAGTGTGTGTGCGCATCAGAGTGTGCAAGTGTAAGAGTGCGTGCGAGTGTGTCCGTGTGTGTGTGCATCACGGTGTGTGAGTGTGCATGCGAGTGTGTACGTGTGTGTGCATCAGGGTGTGTGAGTGTGCGTGCGAATGTGTCTGTGTGTGTGTGCATCAGGGTGTGCAAGTGTGAGTGTGCGTGTGAGTGTGTCTGTGTGCATCAGGGTGTGCAAGTGTGAGTGTGCGTGCGAGTGCAATTGTGTGTGTGTGTGTGTGTGTGCGCGTGCGCGTGCGAGTGTGTGTGTGTAAGTGTGCGTGCGAGTGTGTCCGTGTGTGTGTGCATCAGGGTGTGTGAGTGTGCGTGCGAGTGTATGTGTGTGTGTGCATCAGAGTGTGCAAGTGTAAGTGTGCGTGCGAGTGTGTCCGTGTGTGTGTGCATCAGGGTGTGTGAGTGTGTGTGCGAGTGTGTACGTGTGTGTGTGTGCATCAGGGTGTGTGAGTTTGCGTGCGAGTGTGTCTGTGTGTGTGTGCATCAGGGTGTGCAAGTGTGAGTGTGTCTGTGTGCATCAGGGTGTGCAAGTGTGTGTGCGTGTGAGTGTGTCCATGTGCATCAGGGTGTGCAAATGTGAGTGTGCGTGCGAGTGTGTGAGTGTGCGTGTGTCAGTGTGTCTGTGTGCATCAGGGTGTGATGTGTGATGCACACACACACGGACACACTCGCACGCACACTTACACTTGCACACACACACTCGCACGCGCACGCGCGCACACACACACACACACACACAATTGCACTCGCACGCACACTCACACTTGCACACCCTGATGCACACAGACACACTCACACGCACACTCACACTTGCACACCCTGATGCACACACACACAGACACATTCGCACGCACACTCACACACCCTGATGCACACACACGTACACACTCGCATGCACACTCACACACGGACACACTCGCACGCACTCTTACACTTGCACACTCTGATGCACACACACACTCTTATGCACACACACAGACACACTCGCACGCACACTTACACTTGCACACTCTGATGCACACACACACACTCGCACGCACACTCACACACCCTGATGCACACACACGGACACACTCGCACGCACACTCACACTTGCACACACACATTCGCACGCGCACACACACACACAATTGCACTCGCACGCACACTCACACTTGCACACCCTGATGCACACGGACACACTCACACGCACACTCACACTTGCACACCCTGATGCACACACACACACGGACACTCACACTTGCACACCCTGATGCACACACACACAGACACACTCGCACGCACACTCACACTTGCACACCCTGATGCACACGGACACACTCACACGCAAGTGTGAGTGTGCGTGCGAGTGTGTCCGTGTGTGTGTGCATCAGGGTGTGCAAGTGTGTGTGCATGCGAGTGTGTCCGTGTGTGTGTGCGTCAGGGTGTGCAAGTATGAGTGTGCCTGCGAGTGTCCGTGTGTGTGTGCATCAGGGTGTGCAAGTGTGAGTGTGCGTGCGAGTGTGTCCGTGTGTGTGTGCATCAGGGTGTGCAAGTGTGAGTGTGCGTGCGAGTGTGTCCGTGTGTGTGTGCATCAGGGTGTGCAAGTGTGAGTGTCCGTGTGTGTGTGTGCATCAGGGTGTGCAAGTGTGAGTGTGCGTGCGAGTGTCCGTGTGCATCAGGGTGTGCAAGTGTGAATGTGCGTGCGAGTGTCCGTGTGTGTGTGCATCAGGGTGTGCAAGTATGAGTGTGCGTGCGAGTGTCAGTGTGTGAGTGCATCAGGGTGTGCAAGTATGAGTTTGCGTGCGAGTGTCAGTGTGTGAGTGCATCTGGGTGTGCAAGTGTGAGTGTGCGTGCGAGTGTCCGTGTGCATCAGGGTGTGCAAGTGTGAGTGTGCGTGCGAGTGTCCGTGTGCATCAGGGTGTGCAAGTGTGAGTGTGCGTGCGAGTGTCCGTGTGTGTGTGCATCAGGGTGTGCAAGTATGAGTGTGCGTGCGAGTGTCCGTGTGTGTGTGCATCAGGGTGTGCAAGTGTGAGTGTGCGTGTGTCAGTGTGTGAGTGCATCAGGGTGTGCAAGTGTGAGTGTGCGTGCGAGTGTCCGTGTGTGTGTGCATCAGGGTGTGCAAGTGTGCGTGTGTGAGTGTGCGTGTGTCAGTGTGTGTGTGCATCAGGGTGTGCAAGTGTGAGTGTGCGTGCGAGTGTCCGTGTGCATCAAGTGTGCGTGCAAGTGTGTCAGTGAGTGTGTCCATGTATGTGTGCATCAGGGTGTGTGAGTTTGCGTGCGAGTGTGTGTGTGTGTGTGTGTGTGTGTGTGTGTGTGCGTGTCCGAGTGTGAAAGTGTGCGTGCGTGTGTGTGTGTGTGTGTGTGTGTGTGTGTGTGAGGATGGGTGGAAAAGTAAGATGACACACAGATGATAAACTGTAGATAACTGTGTGTTATTGCAACACAAATCCCACACCAGTGATGTCACCATTAGTCATTTGTTCTCACACGTCTCTTCTGTTGCCTTTGCTTGTTTATGTTTAGCTTAAGACCCAGAACTGAACTACGCTCACACAAAATACTTACAAATTACTCCACTCTTTCTTTCTTTAAGACTGGTCATAACTAAAGTCATTTACATAAAAAGGTAGTTTGGTCCAATTTGAAAAGTACAACACACACACACACACACACACACACACACACACACACACACACACAGACAAAGACACAGAAGTTCACCGAGCTCATAAAAGTACAGTCATTGTTTGTGCTTCAGGTGGTTGGGAACAAGATGACGTCTCTGAATCTGGCCACCATCT
>NC_090176.1:52907595-52922595 GCF_024679245.1 Pseudorasbora parva
TCAGTGTTTGCCAGTGTTGTGTGTAGTGTCAGTGTTTGCCAGTGTTGTGTGTAGTGTCAGTGTTTGCCGGTGTTGTGTGTAGTGTCAGTGTTTGCCAGTGTTGTGTGTAGTGTCAGTGTTTGCCGGTGTTGTGTGTAGTGTCAGTGTTTGCCAGTGTTGTGTGTAGTGTCAGTGTTTGCCGGTGTTGTGTGTAGTGTCAGTGTTTGCCGGTGTTGTGTGTAGTGTCAGTGTTTGCCGGTGTTGTGTGTAGTGTCAGTGTTTGCCGGTGTTGTGTGTAGTGTCAGTGTTTGCCGGTGTTGTGTGTAGTGTCAGTGTTTGCCGGTGTTGTGTGTAGTGTCAGTGTTTGCCGGTGTTGTGTGTAGTGTCAGTGTTTGCCGGTGTAGTGTGTAGTGTCAGTGTTTGCCGGTGTTGTGTGTAGTGTCAGTGTTTGCCGGTGTTGTGTGTAGTGTCAGTGTTTGCCGGTGTTGTGTGTAGTGTCAGTGTTTGCCGGTGTTGTGTGTAGTGTCAGTGTTTGCCGGTGTTGTGTGTAGTGTCAGTGTTTGCCGGTGTTGTGTGTAGTGTCAGTGTTTGCCGGTGTTGTGTGTAGTGTCAGTGTTTGCCGGTGTTGTGTGTAGTGTCAGTGTTTGCCGGTGTTGTGTGTAGTGTCAGTGTTTGCCGGTGTTGTGTGTAGTGTCAGTGTTTGCCGGTGTTGTGTGTAGTGTCAGTGTTTGCCGGTGTTGTGTGTAGTGTCAGTTTTTGCCGGTGTTGTGTGTAGTGTCAGTGTTTGCCAGTGTTGTGTGTAGTGTCATGTGTAGTGTCAGTTTTTGCAGGTGTCGTGTGTAGTGTCAGTGTTTGCCGGTGTTGTGTGTAGTGTCAGTGTTTGCCGGTGTAGTGTCGTGTGTAGTGTTGTGTGTCCGCTCCTCAGGCCCTGATTATGTCGCTCTGACTCCTCCAGATCTCTGCGGAGCTGCAGAATGAAGTCCTGGCGAGTCTTCTCGACACCGACAGTGACGTTGTGGATTATCTGCTGAGGAGGAAAACTCCACAGTGTGAGTAAGTGAGATTTGGGTCGTACTGTATGAACACCACATTCTCAACTGAGAAAAGGCATCAGTTGTGTAGTCAGACGCGCAATAAACACCTGAACGCAGATTGAGTTGTGAGTCTCAAAAATGAGCCTGTGATGTTTATCTGCTGACCCAACATGTAGGTGTGTGTGTTTCTTCAGGAGAACAAGGTTCTCTAAACGAAAAAAAAAGAAATATAAATAAAAAATAAAACAAAAACGATTGGTTCGTGTCTTAAGACATCAGTGTGTCGTCAGGAGCAGCAGGGTGTGTGTGTGTGTGTGTGTGTGTGTGTGTGTGTGTGTGTGTGTGTGTGTGTGTGTGTGTGTGTGTGTGTGTGTGTGTGTGTGTGTGTGTGTGTGGTCTAAGCATGTTTGTTTTGCTCTCCTAGAATTGTTCCCCATTCACATCATTATCTGACCGACACACAGCAACGGTTGAGTTAAACATCTTCATTTGTGTTCTCCTGAAGAAACACACACACCTACATGTTGGGTCAGCAGATAAATATCTAATTTTCATGTTTGGGTGAACTATCCCTTTAATACACAAGCACTGCACTTTAACTAACATTAACAAAGACAGCGCTCAATCTTTCCCATAAATCCTCTGAACTCCTGCAGCGAGTCCAAGTGCTCCAGTGGTGAGATTTCTCCGTACGACAACAACTCTCCAGTGCTCTCGCCGTGGCTTCATCCATCGGGACACCAGCACCAAAGTCTCCAGGATGCTCTCTCGGTGAACTTCTGCCTCTCGCCCTCACGAGCCGAATCCGGTGAGTTCCAGAGCCGGACAGTAACTCAGCTCATTTACTCGAGTCCTGTACTGAAGTTCACTGTTTGAGTCTCTGTGCTTTACTGGAGTATTATTTTTTCTGTAATCTTCTGACTTTAACTTCACTCCATCTGAAAGACAAATATCGTCCTCTTTACTCCACTACATTTCTATCAAGGTCCTCGAAGTGGAAAGTCGTTTCTGTCGCAGCTTTGAAAGTCAGTGCTGATTTTTTTCTTCTTTAAAAGGTGTTTGGGTTTTTGCAGAAAGCCTTTCAGGAATCACTCTTGTAGAGTCTCGTGAAGTTCAATGATTTCACAGCATTTATTAAACACTGATTTATAGTTTAGAGCAAAATGGAAGAAGACGGATGTCCAAATGCTCATTTAGTGGAGTATTCACATAAACAAAGTTGATTCTGTCTTCAGTGAAGGTGAACAGTGTGAGAATATCAGATGTGTATCAGTGTATTGGATCCGTGCATTCGGCCTTAAAGTGACAGCAGCTTTGTAACTTTTCTACAAGTATTTAAATGAGTTTAAGTTAGTCGTCTGCTAGTGTGTCAGATGGAGCGTCACTGACTGGCTTAAACCATGATGGCATAATGTGCATTTATACAACTATAAGACAATAATGCGGCGACATAAAGAAGGACATTTACTTTTGATACTTAATTACTTTTGAAAACAAATACTTCTGTACTTTTACTCCAGTAAAAATCAGTTTTTACAACTTTCACTTGTAACGGAGTAATATTTGACCAGCAGTACTTTTACTCTAGTAATGAAGTTGTGTAGTTTGTCCACCTCCAGTGAGTTCTGACACTCGAGAAAGGCATCATACAGCAACTCCGTACATCGTTTCTGGAACGTTTTTTGCCGAAATCAAAGATAAAAATCATAGTCATGGCGTGTCTCATCTAGGGTTGGGTATCATTTGGGTTTTTTAAGATACTACGATATTAAAACGGTGCCGGTGCCTAATAAACAATTTATTAAAATGTAAAAGTATACATAAATACATAAATATAAAAAGATACGAAACACAATTTACTTAACAAATTCACAGTAAACGTTAAGCCACCTAACCCAACTAGAATAGGCCTAATTTAAAGGAAGTGTGTGTAAGATTGTGGCCAACACTGGTACTGCAGGTGTCTGCCCCTCCCCCTCCCTCTGACTCGAGGTTGCCAGATTGGCTGCAGGATCATCAGGAGCGTTTGTAGATCTGCAGCTGTGGTAGCTAGAGCAGATCTGGCAACCCCAAACACTACTGACTCCTGATTGGTCGATAGGGGAAGGGCGGAGCTTCAGGCCAAAACACAACATGACATCATCAGCATCAGTTGAGGGCAACAACAACTTTATAATGATAATATCCTGGCCAGACTACTGTTGGCAGTGTCTGAAATTAACATGATTTCGTAATGTCTAGTGACATATCAGGACATGATTCATTTCTTACATACAGTACCTTTAACACTAAAATAACAGTTACAGTGCTAACAACAGCAAAAGTAGTTTGTATTCTTGGTATTCGCCCTCGCGAGCCGACTCCGGGGAGTTCTGACACTCGAGAAAGGCATCATACAGCAACTCCGTACCTCATTTCTGGAAATGTTTTTGCTGAAGTCAAAGATAAATGGTGTGTGTCAGTGATGAATGTACTCTGTTCCTCAGGGGAAACGGTGCATGAACAGGCCCGAATCTGGAGAACCAGACACACTCTTCTGGCAGGACTTCATGACAAACTCCTCACAGGTACAACATTATACACACACAACACGCCTTCCTTCATCCAGGGCTCGACATTATGCATGTTCATGCTCCTTCGGACGAGTAAATCGTTTATTCACTTCTCCGAGCAAAAAATGTGCTTGTCCGGAATTTTTTTTGATTATTTGTTTTTGTGTGTGTGTGTGTGTGTGCGTGTGTGTGTGCGTGTGTGTGTGCGTGTGTGTGTGCGTGTGTGTGTGCGTGTGTGTGTGCGTGTGTGTGTGTGTGTGTGTGTGTGTGTGTGTGTGTGTGTGTGTGTGTGTGTGTGTGTGTGTGTGTGTGTGTGTTGTAAATATGATTTATTCTGAAGCAATATTCTTACCAGCATTTAATCAGCTTTGACATATTTAAATCTGCATATTTTTACCTTTTATAAAGGGCATTTTTGTCCCCTAATCTTATTAAATGTAGGCTACGCTTCAGGTTTCATATTATATTTTTTAATTTGATCTATACATTATATTAGAATAAGACACTATAGGGCTGTTACCAATCAAATTAAATAATTTACACTGAAAAATTACAACTGCATTAAATAATGTTATGAGATTAGTATTTTTGAAGAGACAAATAAGAAATGTTGGAAAGTATGATTAAACATGAATCTAAACCACCAGTAGGTGGCAGCAGGTGAGTCTTAATGAGTGAGTCATTGAGTCGATTCATTCAAACGATTAATTCAAAGGGCTGATTCATTCAAACAGCTGATTCATTCAAACGATTCATTCAAACGATTCATTCAAACGGCTGTTCATTCAAGAATGAGGCAGTCGTTTACGAACAGGTTATTGAATCTTTGATTCAACTGATTCATTCAAACACTGAATCGTTCAGTAACACACACACACACAGCGTTAAGGTTCTGCTGTGATATTTTCGCAGCTGAAATGGAACAAAAACAGTCAATATTGCATCTAAAATGTAAGTGATTATTGTTGGAGCAGTGTCATTTTCAGTCGTGATGGTGTTCAGGAAAACACACTCTTGGTTGTGTGATGTTGTTTAACTGTATCATATGTTATAAATATATAAACTGCACATGTTGAATGTTTAGCTCAGTTTCTCAGTGTCTCGTGTTGTGATTTCTCCTCGAGAGGCTGCGGAGCGTCAACAGCGCCACCTTCAGTTCATTATATATTACACTATTATCCACTATCCATCGCCTCTTACACTAAACTAATGATCATTCTTGCATTTTGGTGATTTACTCTGTATTTTTTGTTATTGGCGTTTTAATCAGGCTGTTGTCCGTCGGGCCACTAATATTCGCTTTCACTTGCACTCTCAAAAAATCCACTTTACGTGGACAAGCCTTAATGTCACGGTTAGTCAAGTCATCTTTATTTCTATCGCTCTTCTCCAGCGCCGATTGTGTCAGAGCAGCTTCAGTGTTAAACAGGACAATACTGCAGCAGAATTAGATTTGGCTGTACAGTCGTTCTGGAGTAAACAGTGATGTTATCAGCTTATTTTAATTTATCATAGAGAGACAATGCTGGCAGATCAGTATTAGAGTTTATAGAATTCAATAAGACCTCATTAATTAATGTTATTTGCTTTATTTCTGTCTTCAGGTTCAGATGGAGTCCTGTATAAACGCGTCTCCTCTGACGTCTTCTATGATGACGATAACGACGCCAAACCAGCTCCAATCACAGCGAGCCGCCGGACTGCTCTCGTCCAATCAGAGGAGGCGACCGCACCATCCCTGCAGCCGCGTGTCACTTCCTGTCATGCTGCTCAGGGGGCGGGGCCAAAGAGCTTCAGTGCGGAGCCGCACCCAGAGAAGTGGCAGATTTGGCAGCTCTTGTCTTCAGACACTATAGACACGCTTCCGGAGACAATGGTGTGAAAATGCTGTTTAAAGGGACGGTTCGGCCACAGACGACCTGACACACATCATGGGAACATTCATCACATGGACAATAATAAACACTGAGGAGAGCCAAACAGGTTTGATGCACCGGCCCTTTAAGAGCCACCGTTTGAATTGGCATTTGATTGACAGGACGCATCCGGGAATGTTCCACGTTGTTTTCAGATTACTATTGATTTTTTAAATTTGGGATTTAATATTTAAAATGTTTTAACTCTAGTCTAACGAAATACACCACTGCTCAAAAATTAACACTTTTATTCATCAAGGCTGCATTAAATTGATCTAAAGTGATATTTATAATGATATAAAGGTTCTTTTTCTCGAATAGACTTTCTAATGCATCAGTTTCCACAGAAATACAAACTGCTTTCTGACTCAGTATTTTTGTCTTGTTTTTAGTCCAAATATCTAACAATTCTTAAATCAAGAAGTATTTACTAGACAAGCAAAAGTAATTGTCTTGTTTTGGGGAAAATAACTCTAAATGAAGAGAGTTTTTGCTTAAAATAAGATAAATAATCTGCCAATGGGGTGAGAAAAATAATCTTGTTTTCTGTTTGAATTAAGATTATTTTTGAGTAAGAAAAGCTTTTTTTGCAGTTTATGAACTGATAATAATCCCACTTTACTGTATATTCACGTAGAGATCAGATGATCTACACTGGAGGAATATTACACTGCTTTTTGGAGTTATGATTTAATAAACACAGCCTTGATGAGCAGAAGAGACCACGCTTTTGAACAGTAGTGCACATTTATATTTGTAATTGCTATAGGTGTCGTTAGAAACATTGATTAATGTGTTTCTGGGAATCGTTCATATGCTGGGTGTATGAATATGTAATTCATACTGATATTAAATGTAGATTTTTGATTTTCTATTTTGATTTTATTCGATTTGAAAGTTGAAGCGACTGACTCGAATATAAAACACATTCTCAGTTCGTGTAAAATCAGCGGTTTATCAGTATATCCGTCCAGTAGTTCGTCTCTTAAAGGGACAGTTCACCCAAAAATGAAAATGACCCCATGATTTACTCTCCCTCAAGTCATCCTTTTAAGTTAGGAATATCTATGGATCTAATATGACCCCTGACCTGTAATGTTGCCTGAATTATAATCACACACTGTGTGTTCATTGGCCAGAGGAGAACAGAATGGAGAAACCTTATTAATATTGTGTTATCTTCTGTTAACACTGTGAAGCGGCTTTGAAACCATCGGACTTGTTAAAAGCGCGCCGTGTAAATAAAGGTGACCTGACTTGATGTGATCTTAGGTGTGTATAACATTATTCTTTCAGACGAACACGATCAGTTATCTTAATAATGTCCTTTCTCTTCCCAGCTTTATAATGGCAGATCAAGATTTGAAGCCCATACAAGTGCATCCATCCATCATAAAAGTGCATCAATCCATCATAAAAGTGCATCTGTCCATCATAAAAGTGCATCCATCCATCATAATAGTGCATCAATCCATCATAAAAGTGCATCATCATAATAGTGCATCCATCCATCATAATAGTGCATCTGTCCATCATAAAAGTGCATCTATCATCATAAAAGTGCATCCATCCATCATAAAAGTGCATCAATCCATCATAAAAGTGCATCTGTCCATCATAAAAGTGCATCAATCCATCATAATAGTGCATCAATCCATCATAAAAGTGCATCATCATAATAGTGCATCCATCCATCATAATAGTGCATCTGTCCATCATAATAGTGCATCAATCCATCATAAAAGTGCATCATCATAATAGTGCATCCATCCATCATAATAGTGCATCTGTCCATCATAAAAGTGCATCTATCATCATAAAAGTGCATCTATCCATCATAAAAGTGCATCAATCCATCATAAAAGTGCATCTATCATCATAAAAGTGCATCCATCCATCATAAAAGTGCATCAATCCATCATAAAAGTGCATCTGTCCATCATAAAAGTGCATCAATCCATCATAATAGTGCATCAATCCATCATAAAAGTGCATCATCATAATAGTGCATCCATCCATCATAATAGTGCATCTGTCCATCATAATAGTGCATCAATCCATCATAAAAGTGCATCATCATAATAGTGCATCCATCCATCATAATAGTGCATCTGTCCATCATAATAGTGCATCAATCCATCATAAAAGTGCATCATCATAATAGTGCATCCATCCATCATAATAGTGCATCTGTCCATCATAAAAGTGCATCTTTCATCATAAAAGTGCATCTATCCATCATAAAAGTGCATCTATCCATCATAAAAGTGCATCCATCCATCATAAAAGTGCATCAATCCATCATAATAGTGCATCTTTCATCATAAAAGTGCATCTATCCATCATAATAGTGCATCTATCATCATAATAGTGCATCAATCCATCATAATAGTGCATCTTTCATCATAATAGTGCATCTTTCATCATAAAAGTGCATCTATCCATCATAAAAGTGCATCTGTCCATCATAAAAGTGCATCCATCCATCATAATAGTGCATCAATCCATCATAAAAGTGCATCTATCCATCATAAAAGTGCATCAATCCATCATAATAGTGCATCAATCCATCATAAAAGTGCATCTATCATCATAATAGTGCATCTGTCCATCATAAAAGTGCATCTATCCATCATAAAAGTGCATCTATCATCATAATAGTGCATCTATCCATCATAAAAGTGCATCTATCCATCATAATAGTGCATCTGTCCATCATAAAAGTGCATCTATCCATCATAAAAGTGCATCTGTCCATCATAAAAGTGCATCCATCCATCATAAAAGTGCATCAATCCATCATAATAGTGCATCAATCCATCATAAAAGTGCATCTATCATCATAATAGTGCATCTATCCATCATAAAAGTGCATCTATCCATCATAATAGTGCATCTGTCCATCATAAAAGTGCATCTATCCATCATAAAAGTGCATCTGTCCATCATAAAAGTGCATCTATCCATCATAAAAGTGCATCTGTCCATCATAAAAGTGCATCCATCCATCATAAAAGTGCATCAATCCATCATAAAAGTGCATCCATCCATCATAATAGTGCATCTGTCCATCATAAAAGTGCATCCATCCATCATAATAGTGCATCCATCCATCATAAAAGTGCATCCATCCATCATAAAAGTGCATCTGTCCATCATAAAAGTGCATCTATCCATCATAAAAGTGCATCTGTCCATCATAAAAGTGCATCTATCCATCATAAAAGTGCATCTGTCCATCATAAAAGTGCATCTATCCATCATAAAAGTGCATCTGTCCATCATAAAAGTGCATCTGTCCATCATAAAAGTGCATCTATCCATCATAAAAGTGCATCTGTCCATCATAAAAGTGCATCTATCCATCATAAAAGTGCATCTGTCCATCATAAAAGTGCATCCATCCATCATAAAAGTGCATCAATCCATCATAAAAGTGCATCCATCCATCATAATAGTGCATCTGTCCATCATAAAAGTGCATCCATCCATCATAAAAGTGCATCTGTCCATCATAATAGTGCATCAATCCATCATAAAAGTGCATCTATCATCATAATAGTGCATCTATCCATCATAAAAGTGCATCTGTCCATCATAAAAGTGCATCCATCCATCATAATAGTGCATCTGTCCATCATAAAAGTGCATCCATCCATCATAAAAGTGCATTTTCATTTTTGGGTGAACTATCCCTTTAACTCTTTCCACGCCAGCGTTATTAAAAACAGTCTCCAGCCACCGTCAGGTTTTTTGGCCATTTTCATCAAAGTTTAATAGGCGAAAGAATATTGTTTTATGAATATCTGAGCATGCCATATATCAAAAGAGCTGACCCTCTTCTTTTAAACAAAACAACCCATTTTATTCTCACTTTTTTCATAAAAAAGCTTTATTTTGAGTAAAAAGCTGAGAAAATCAGGTGTGTGTGAAAGCCCAACCCCTCTAATGCGTCAGTCCTGTAGCTCGGCACATCAGATCTATATGAGGATTAATGATGAGGATGATCACCTTATTTTTCATATGCATATGATTACATGCGATCGCTTGTTTCTGCGTCTTCCTCGCCTGTGTTTTGATGAGGAGATGCGTAATAGCGCCCCCTAGCGTCTGACAGTGAAAACACCGAAAATTCAGGGTTTGGTGGGGAAAGAGTTAATGAGCCATGGGTGTGTTTGGGACGTAACGAGCAATAAACCAATCAGAGCCATGAGCGGATTCACTGATTACATGAGGTGTGTGTGTGTGTGTGTGTGTGTGATGGGTAGGTTTAGTGTGTGTGTTGTGCTCCGTCTATAGGCTCATATCACAGAACACGCTCGCGGCGCGTCGAGTGTGTGATAAACTCTCGTCTCTTGTGCAGCTGATTGGCTTTATATTTTCAGCATCAGTCTCTTCATAAGATGACGAGCGTATAGTTGTTTCTCACACCCTCTCAGAGAAGCGAGCTACAGAAACAGATGTATTTATTTATTCATGTTATTTATTAAATAGTCCACTATCCGTCACCACAGTGTGTAAGCTGCTCTTCTTATCTTCAGCGTGTCGTATATTTGTGTAAGAAACGTTTATCTCTGTGTCTGAAGCTCTAATAATCGCACCCTTCACACCAGCCACAGTTCATGCTTTATAATGAGTGCCATATTTTATACTCAGTGTATTTGTACAGCCGAGAGAAATATAATGTTGATCATGTTGCTTTTTATAAAACATTATATATATATATAGCTGCTCAATCATTTGTATCCAGATGATGGCAGAACGAATCGTTCGCTGTTCAGACGTTTATGTTAATCATAAAACACAATAAACTGAATGTCTGTCAATGTATTTTTTATTTTTTTATTTGGATTTATTGTCCCATGAGTAACACAGAACCGCGTCCCTTTCACACACAATCATCCTTACAGCAAGAAGATAAATCCCTGAAGATATCAAGAAGATATGATCTTCACAAGTGTTCTAATGTTTTATGATCTGTAGATTTAAAACGCTGCCTCTAAAGCCGGAGGATTATATTTAACACTTGATCGTCTAAAATGTAAGGCCTTAAAGCTACACTGTGTAACTTTAGTTTATTCTTCGCTTAGTTCTTTCATAAATATTTGTGCTCATTAATGTATATTTACTTCTTTTAAGTAATAAAGTATTCTCGTAAGTTTATAATCTGCCGTTGGAAACCCATACGGGTGAGGGTTTCGAGCGCCGGTCGCCATGTTGCTCCTCCATCTTGAAAGTACAGCAGCCACAGAGGGACATACCCGTAAACTCAAGCTTCCCCTTTCGTGTTTTAACACTCGATGGCACTCATGGACGAGGTCGAACTGGAAGCCACGTTAATCTTGGACTAAATCAGCCATCGAAATCAGAATGGAGAGGAACAGAAGCTAATATTCTCTGGATGGTCATAAACCTTTACACCGCTAGATGGGGGAAATATCACACAGGGGAGCTTTAAAGATGTCTGAACCCTCTCGTCCTCTTCGACGACCGAAGCCTTAAAATGTAACCCCCTTTATTTAGCTAATTTATTTTTGCTTAATAATAATTTTTTATTATTATTTAGAATTTTGAGGGTATTTTATGCAATATTTATAAAAAATGTATTAGCAATTTCTTTTCCCATTAAAAAATTATAACACACACACACAAACACACACACACACACACACACACACACACACACACACACACACACAAAGTCCCGTCAGCCTTTCCTTCCTCATATAAAGCCATGGAGTCTCTTCAGAACATCTGGAATAATCCGCTCCATCCGTACGGATAGGGTTGGGCATCGTTTTGATTTGAACGATTCTGATTCCGATTCCGATTCTTACTTTCGATTCCGGTTCTTTAAGGGGTGGAGTCAAAACATGCCACATCGATATTCAATGAAACGCAGGACAGTGTTTGGAAACTCTGCTTTTTCTTGTGTGGCCGCTCGTCAGTGGAACATATTGCCTACAGAGCTAAAAAAAAGCACAAATTTTTATACCTTCACACGCCAAGTAAAGAAATGGCTTTTATCAAATCAAATTTGTTCCCACATGTGACTAGATATGTGTATGTGTGTAAGTGTGTGTTCTAAGGTCAAAGTATGTGAAAGGTGTGAACATGAATGTTTGTACAATTTCTGTTTTGTTTTATTTATTTATTTTTATTTTTTTGGCAAGTATAAATTTTATTTCTCATGTTTGTTTATATATTGTAGCTTA
The DNA here is from genome assembly GCF_024679245.1 of Pseudorasbora parva. Classification (NCBI taxonomy): domain Eukaryota; kingdom Metazoa; phylum Chordata; class Actinopteri; order Cypriniformes; family Gobionidae; genus Pseudorasbora; species Pseudorasbora parva. The sequence continues at coordinate 52,919,292 of NC_090176.1, forward strand.
ACATCAGCCTGCCCAGGGACTACGGGTGAAAATTAGCTCTTGAGCTAAAACCTGGTACTATGCATCTCTCCCTTTGAGGTTAATGTTTATTGTACGCTGTCCCTGTTTCTTAAATAAATAAATAAAAATAAAATAAATAAATGCTATTTTCAATACAACGGGGGAAAACGCTGCATATACTGTCAATTAGATATTTTTTATATATATTTTTTTTTTGTCTGTCTTTTGAAAGTCTAGGCAATCAAACATTTCTTCTGAAGAGATCACTTTATAGCTTTTAAGCTTTTTCTCATATATAAACATTGATCAATTACTATTAAAATTATCTCACAAATATTTGTTAACTCAATGTATTTTTTACAACGGGGTAATTGTGTTGCAATAGTTTACACACAGCACAAGTAAGCTTGATTTTGAATGGTAAATTGAATAAACAAAGATACATATTACACAAAATAGCACAAATAAATACAATACAATAGAATAAAAGATATAAATGAAATAGACTGCTTTATTTTTTCAGGTAGGTCTAACATTCAGGTAAGAAACTGAATAAAAAAACGCAAAGTGGCTAAATACATTTAAAATAACATTGGATAATGTTTTTTGCAAAAAATTAAATAGTTTCATATAAAACCATTAAAGTTAGACACGTTGATCAGTCAAGAGCAGTGTGATCGTTTGTCTTTTAAACGGTTCCAAGTTAGAACCGGTTCTCGATGCCCAACCCTCCGTACGGATCCGTTCCTCTTTATGAGCTTCCTGAAGTTGCTTAGCCTGTCAATGGAGGACAGAAATCTGTCCATTTCATCTCAAATATCTTCATTTGTGTTCAGAAGATGAACGAGAGTCATGTTTAATCATTAAAGCAGAGGCCAGAACGATTAATAAACCAGATTTCATACGCTCTACATTAAACCATCCGCTGCAGAAATGATGATCTTCCTCAGGATTTCTGTTCTCCAGCTCAAATATCCAAACATCCTTAAATCAGGAGTAGACATGTGCCGATTTTCGATAATGCGATTTATCACGATAATGAATATGCACAATATTGTTATCGTGGGCACTTTAAAATGTCATAAATAATAATTTATTAACAATTTATAATTTTTTTATAATGCACTCAAGAATACTTTGCCCATCAACCGTATAAATGCTCAACACCGCTGTATTCTGCGTCAAAGGGACACGCGCTCAGATGTAAACAAGCCCAACGTGCGTTTGCACATGACTGAACCGGTGAAGGAGACGCGCTGCTGAAGTGCCGCTCAGTGACAGCAGAGGGCGCTGATGAACCGGTGAAGGAGACGCGCTGCTGAAGTGCCGCTCAGTGACAGCAGAGGGCGCTGATGAACCGGTGAAGGAGACGCGCTGCTGAAGTGCCGCTCAGTGACAGCAGAGGGCGCTGATGAACCGGTGAAGGAGACGCGCTGCTGAAGTGCCGCTCAGTGACAGCAGAGGGCACTGATGAACCGGTGAAGGAGACGCGCTGCTGAAGTGCCGCTCAGTGACAGCAGAGGGCGCTGATGAACCGGTGAAGGAGACGCGCTGCTGAAGTGCCGCTCAGTGACAGCAGAGGGCGCTGATGAACCGGTGAAGGAGATGCGCTGCTGAAGTGCCGCTCAGTGACAGCAGAGGGCGCTGATGAACCGGTGAAGGAGACGCGCTGCTGAAGTGCCGCTCAGTGACAGCAGAGGGCGCTGATGAACCGGTGAAGGAGACGCGCTGCTGAAGTGCCGCTCAGTGACAGCAGAGGGCGCTGATGAACCGGTGAAGGAGACGCGCTGCTGAAGTGCCGCTCAGTGACAGCAGAGGGCACTGATGAACCGGTGAAGGAGACGCGCTGCTGAAGTGCCGCTCAGTGACAGCAGAGGGCGCTGATGAACCGGTGAAGGAGACGCGCTGCTGAAGTGCCGCTCAGTGACAGCAGAGGGCGCTGATGAACCGGTGAAGGAGATGCGCTGCTGAAGTGCCGCTCAGTGACAGCAGAGGGCGCTGATGAACCGGTGAAGGAGACGCGCTGCTGAAGTGCCGCTCAGTGACAGCAGAGGGCACTGATGAACCGGTGAAGGAGACGCGCTGCTGAAGTGCCGCTCAGTGACAGCAGAGGGCGCTGATGAACCGGTGAAGGAGACGCGCTGCTGAAGTGCCGCTCAGTGACAGCAGAGGGCGCTGATGAACCGGTGAAGGAGACGCGCTGCTGAAGTGCCGCTCAGTGACAGCAGAGGGCACTGATGAACCGGTGAAGGAGACGCGCTGCTGAAGTGCCGCTCAGTGACAGCAGAGGGCGCTGATGAACCGGTGAAGGAGACGCGCTGCTGAAGTGCCGCTCAGTGACAGCAGAGGGCGCTGATGAACCGGTGAAGGAGACGCGCTGCTGAAGTGCCGCTCAGTGACAGCAGAGGGCGCTGATGAACCGGTGAAGGAGACGCGCTGCTGAAGTGCCGCTCAGTGACAGCAGAGGGCGCTGATGAACCGGTGAAGGAGACGCGCTGCTGAAGTGCCGCTCAGTGACAGCAGAGGGCGCTGATGAACCGGTGAAGGAGACGCGCTGCTGAAGTGCCGCTCAGTGACAGCAGAGGGCGCTGATGAACCGGTGAAGGAGACGCGCTGCTGAAGTGCCGCTCAGTGACAGCAGAGGGCACTGATGAACCGGTGAAGGAGACGCGCTGCTGAAGTGCCGCTCAGTGACAGCAGAGGGCGCTGATGAACCGGTGAAGGAGACGCGCTGCTGAAGTGCCGCTCAGTGACAGCAGAGGGCGCTGATGAACCGGTGAAGGAGACGCGCTGCTGAAGTGCCGCTCAGTGACAGCAGAGGGCGCTGATGAACCGGTGAAGGAGACGCGCTGCTGAAGTGCCGCTCAGTGACAGCAGAGGGCACTGATGAACCGGTGAAGGAGACGCGCTGCTGAAGTGCCGCTCAGTGACAGCAGAGGGCACTGATGAACCGGTGAAGGAGACGCGCTGCTGAAGTGCCGCTCAGTGACAGCAGAGGGCGCTGATGAACCGGTGAAGGAGACGCGCTGCTGAAGTGCCGCTCAGTGACAGCAGAGGGCACTGATGAACCGGTGAAGGAGACGCGCTGCTGAAGTGCCGCTCAGTGACAGCAGAGGGCGCTGATGAACCGGTGAAGGAGACGCGCTGCTGAAGTGCCGCTCAGTGACAGCAGAGGGCGCTGATGAACCGGTGAAGGAGACGCGCTGCTGAAGTGCCGCTCAGTGACAGCAGAGGGCGCTGATGAACGGCAGAATGCGGCCGGTTACCCCGGAAACCAGCAAAACGCGTGTAGTTTTTAAAACAG
>NC_090176.1:52930095-52987595 GCF_024679245.1 Pseudorasbora parva
GAGTGTGTGTGTGTGTGTGTGTAAAATATTAAAGCATATTGTGGTGAAATACTGAAGAGTTTCCGCCGTCACGGAAAACCTGGAGCGTCGAGCGGAGGAGCGGAGCGAACGCCTCCATTACTCCGGAAGATCTCACACGATCCTTCAGAAATCAATCTAACGTGATAAATCTGCTGCTCGAGGAACATTATAATGATCAATGTCCAAATCAGTTGTGCTGCTAAACATTTGATATTATAATACATCGATCAGGCATAACATTATGACCAGCTGAAGTGAGTAACACTGATGATCTCTCCTGTTAGTGGGTGGGGTATATTAGGCAGCAAGTGAACATTTCCTCCTCAGAGTTGATGTGTGTGAAGCAGGAGAAATGGGCAAGCGTAAGGATTTGAGCGAGTTTGGCCAGATTGTGACGGCTAGACGACTGGGTCAGAGCATCTCCAAAACTGCAGCTCTTGTGGGCTGTTCCCGGTCTGCAGTGGTCAGTATCTATCAAAAGTGCTCCAAGGAAGGACCAGTGGAGAACCGGCCACAGGGTCATGGGCGGCCAAGGCTCATTGATGACCGTGGGGAGCGAAGGCTGGCCCGTGGGGTCCGATCAAACAGACGAGCTACTGGAGCTCAAACTGCTCCAGAAGTTAATGCTGGTTCTGATAGAAAGCTGGCAGAATACACAGAGCAGCTCAGTTTGAGGCGGACGGACCAGTCAGGGTGACCTCTGACCCCTGACCCCGCCGAAAGCACCAACAGTGGCATGTGAGCATCAGAACTGGACCACGGAGCAATGGAAGAAGGTGGCCTGGTCTGAGGAATCACGTGGATGGCCGGGTGTGTGTGTGTGTGTGTGTGTGGCTTACCTGGGGAACACATGGCCGTGTGTGTGTGTGTGTGTGTGTGTGGCTTACCTGAGGAACACATGGCCCCAGGATGCACTATGGGAAGAAGGCGAGCCGGCGGAGGCAGTGTGATGCTTTGGCCAATGTTCTGCTGGGAAACCTTGGGTCCTCCATCCATGTGGATGTTACTTTGACACGCTCCACCTACCTAAGCATTGCTGAGAACATGTTCAGCCTTTGATGGAAACGGTATTCTGGTGGCTGTGGCTCTTCCAGCAGGATAATGCTCCTGACACAAAGCACAAATGCTTCAGGAATGGGTTGAGGAGCACAACAACCAGTTTGAGGCGTCGACTCGGCCTCCAGATTCCCCAGATCTCAATCCAATCGAGCATCTGTGGGATGAGCCGAACAAACAAGTCTGCACTTACAGGACTTAAAGGATCTGCTGCTAACATTTTGGTGTCAGATACCACAGCACACCTTCAGGAGTAACTACACCTCAGTTTGAGCCAAATGTATGTAATGAATTATCTTTAATTAAATTGTATTTTAAAAAAGAAGCAGCAAACATCCGGATGGGAATGCTAACCCTTTCTGAGATCTTTCTTCATTCTTCCCTTTTCTGTTCAACAGACACAAGAACAAACAGCGCTGGGAGTAAATTGCAGTATTGTCCTGTTTGAAGCTGCTTTGAAACAATCGTCATTGTAAAAGCGCGATATAAATAAAGCTGACTGTGATTAATGAGGACTGCATTTTAACGTCTGAATGAAACGTTTCCCGCAGAGGCTCAGACTGACGGCTGGTGGAGTTTAAGAGCAGCAGCTGTTCCTCTCGACTGACTGACAGCTGACTGCACTGCAAAATCTGCTGCTCTTACTCAGTATTTTTGTCTTGATTCTCGTCAAAATATCTAAAAATTCTTACATTAAAGGGGGGGGGGGTGAAACACTCAGTTTCAGTCAATCTTGAGTACCTATAGAGTAGTATTGCATCCTTCATATCTCCGAAAAGTCTTTAGTTTTATCATATTTATAAAAGAAATATAGGCTGTACCGAGTCTTTCCGGAAAAAACCGAGCGCCTGGAGGCGTATCGTGTGGGCGGAGCTAAAGAATGACAAGCGCGCAAAGCGGTGACGTCCTCAAGCGTGGAGAAACCCATCGATCTCAGCTAATACAGATAATGATCCAGAATCAAATCTGAGGCTGAAATAAACTGAACAGGAGAAGCAGCAGCAGCAGGACGTCCGTCTCTGTGGTATGGACTGTATTTAGTGGCCTGTCAACATTTGTGTGTGTTTACTCGCAGTGTATGAGGACATGATTCGGTTTATGGACTATTGTATGCGACTAGACCTTAGATGTAGCAAGCAGAACGGTTTAGCACGTCAGACTAGTGTAACGTTATACAGAGAACAGCAATGGAGTCCGTTAGCGCATTTGACTGACGAAGCACGCGATCGTGTCGTTTACTGATGTTTACTCATGCGACGATAGCCGACAGCACAGACATCTGAAGCAGTTTAACTCACCGGCTGCTTCCAAAGCAGGACCGAACCTTTATCGCTGGGACCGCTCCGGCAGAAACACACTTCTTTGGTATGATTTGGTGAAGTCCTGACAGCAGTGACCGTGGAGATCCACTTTGAGACGCGACTGAAGCGCTGAAGTCGCTCGACGTCACCCAGAGGAATAAAGTGGAGCGGCGCGCGGACTATAACGACAGAAGTGTTCACGGACGACTGGATCTGCAGCTGAGAGTGTGTATGGGCGTGCGTTTCCTCTCTCGCTCTAGTCACGCGCGCGCACCCTACCGGGAGAAGAGCCCGTACGGCCCATACAAGGACCTTCCGCTCTATTAACGTCAAGCCGACCCATACTCGAAAAAAACTCTCCGAAACTTGTGAGAAACCGGAAGGAGTATTTTTAACACAGAAATACTCCATCAAACGTCCAACATTAGTGTTTGAAACTTTGTCTGTGTTTAGGATGGGAATCCGAGTCTTTAAAGGTGTAAAAAGCTCAGTGTGCAGGAAACAGCATTTCACCGCGCCTTTAAGAAACATTTACTAGACAAGTACAAATTATTGTCTTGTTTTGGGGAAAAATAACTCAAAATGAAGAGAGTTTTTGCTTAAAATAAGATAAATAATCTGCCAATGGGGTGAGAAAAATAATCTTGTTTTCTGTTTGAATTAAGATTATTTTTCTCACCCCATTGGCAGATTATTTATCTTATTTTAAGCAAAAACTCTCTTCATTTAGAGTTATTTTCCCCAAAAAAAAGACAATTACTTTTGCTCGTCTAGTAAATACTTCTTGTTTTAAGAATTGTTAGATGTTTGGACTAGAAACACGACAAAAATACTGAGTAAGAAGAGCATTTTCTGCAGTGTGTGTGGGTGTGTGTGTGTGTGTGTGTCTGAACTCGCTCATCATCCACCCTGTCATTTCAGGCATTTCTCAGTGAGAGTGTAAGTGTTGGGGCGGACTCGGGTTTATCCACCAGGAATTGATTAGACGATTAAAAGTGGGCGTTACCGAATGTGTGTTGATCATCAGATCCTCATCTGAGAATGATTAGTGAAGGATCATGAAGAGTAATGATGATGATGATCACAGGAATAAATCACACTTTACTGTATATTCACACAGAGAACAGATGATCTACTGGAGGAATATTACACTGCTTTACTGGAGTTATGATCAGATTAATGAGACTCTTCCAGAAAACCCAAACTTTTGAAAGGTGCTTTAACATAATTAAAGAACATTCAAAATGAATTTAAACAGATGTGTTGGACAGGATTAAATATAACCAAGCATTAGTGTTGGAGTCAAGACCAGAACTGTCTGAGAAATGACTTATATTTAATGAATAAATGTAATTAGAATAGCGAGACACTATAGCGCTGTTACCAATCAAACCACTGACAATAAAATGAATGGCACAGAAGTTACATCTGAACTGATCCAATTGCACCTGCATAAATCATGTTTAATTTAACATTCACAGAATCATTTATTCAACCGATTTGTTCAAAGCAGCCGATTCATTTAATAACGAAACGCTGGCGAATAAGCATAGACAGTTTAAAATGTGTCATTTAATATTAACTTGTTCATGGAACGTTTGTATAATCAATATCATTTGCAATCACACTTATATTCATCAAAACAGCTTTTGTGATATTGCTTAATTATATTCAATGTTATTTTTATTTATTGTTTAAACTACATCTCAAAATTTTTTCAATGCAAAGCGTGGGATGCAGTGGAGTAAAGCAGCCGCCACTGGACTCTAGAGCAGTGAGACGTGTTCTCTGAGCGACCAATCACGCTTCAGTCTGACAATCCCATGGACGAGTCTGGGTTTGGCCGTCGCCAGGAGAACGGGACTCGCCTGACTGCATTGTGCCGAGTGTAAAGTTTGGTGGTGGGGGGATTATGGGGAGGATGTTTTTATAGGAGATGGCCCCTTAGTTCCAGTGAAAGGAACTCTTAATGCTTCATTTTGGACAATTTCATGCTCTCATCTTTGTGGGATCAGTTTGTGGACGGCCCCTTCCTGTCCCAGCATGACTGCGCTCCAGTGCACAAAGCGTCGCTCCATAAAGACATGGATGAGGAGTTTGGTGTGGAGGAACTGGACTGGCCTGCACAGAGTCCTGAGCTCAACCTGATAGAACAGCTTTGGGATGAATTAGAGCGGAGACTGAGAGCCAGGCCTTCTCGTCCAACATCAGTGCCTGACCTCACAAATGAGCTTCTAGAAGAATGGGCAAAAATCCCCATAAACACACTCCTAAACCTTGAGGAAAGCCTTCCCAGAAGAGCTGGAGCTGTTAGAGAGGGTGGGCCGACTCCAGATTAAACCCTACGGGTTAACAATGGGAAGCTCAGGTGTGTGTGTAGAGGCAGCACAACACTTCTGGTGATATAGTGTGTGTTTTATTCAGTAGATGTGAGCTGTCTTTAGCTCTGTCCTTTCACAGGATAATCTTCCATCTAAACACGATCTGCTCTCAGAAACAATCACAGGCTTTATACGAGAACGTCTTCCTCGAGTGCTTCGACTTCAGCAGATGTTTCTCTGGAAAACTGAAAACTGTTCTTCTTTCCATGTGTCACACTTATTGTCTTGTTTTGGGGAAAATAACTCAAAATGAAGAGAGTTTTTGCTTAAAATAAGATAAATAATCTGCCAATGGGGTGAGAAAAATAATCTTGTTTTCTGTTTGACAGGACAAGACAAAGATACAGATACTGAGCAAGAAGAGCATTTTTTGCAGTGGCTGGCATTCGGCTCTTCGACTCTCTAGAGACACAAGAAAAGATGTCTCATCATGCAGTTATTATTGCATATCTGTGATCAATTTTTTGATTCATAACCCACTAGTTTATAGTTTCTGATCCAAAGCATTTGCAAACATTTTTGTATACTCGTCGAGTTCATGCACGTCTGGTTTGTAACTATTAAAATCACATCTCTGTGTATCAGTCAGACGGAGAAGCATAGCAACCCAAACACAACACGGCCCTTCCCTGGAAATAATTACAGCTTTTCACCCCAAACTCGCTCTCCTCTCAGGAGTGAGCAGATCTCTTCATGCATGTGCGTTACACCTCTCAGTATAACGGAGATTGTACTTTAGCTTTAATGCTAAATACCAAGAGCCAAAGTGTGTAGGCATCTGTGGTATCCGGTGGCGTTCCTATGCTTCCTCTGCTCTTGAGTCTATGAAACCGTTTGAGGGAAAACTGATAGAGCACTGGCCCAACATTAACCACACCAGTTTTGGAGTCTCTAACTCGATCCCTCTAGCGCCACCACCTGTACACATTTTCACTCATCTTTTGAACCGTGAGGGCTAGATACGAAATCGAACTTTTCCTCCTTGGCCGCTGCTCTGATTTTCATCTTCAACCAGATCATCTTCAGATCATGCTGACAAGTTATGGAATTCAAGTCGATTAGTTAAACCGTTTCGAAAAACTCGCAAACTAATTTTACGTAGCACTTGCGAAAAAAGACGTAAGTCTGTATCTCCTTAACGCGTTATCGTATTCTGCCCAAACTTGGGACATGTCATCACAAGCATGACCTGAGGCGACATGTAGCGCCACCTACTGGTCTGGAGATATGAAAAATGTTTATTTCTGACCAAACTTGGTCCACACCAAACTCCTCATCCATGTCTTTATGGAGCGACGCTTTGTGCACTGGAGCGCAGTCATGCTGGGACAGGAAGGGGCCGTCCACAAACTGATCCCACAAAGATGAGAGCATGAAATTGTCCAAAATGTCTTGGTGAAGCAGTAAGAGTTCCTTTCACTGGAACTAAGAGGCCAACCCCTGAAAAACAACCCCACACCATAATCCCCCCTCCACCAAACTTTACACTCGATTAAAGAGTTTACACTCGAGCATTAAGAGTTTGTTTTAATTGGTTGGAGGGTGGGATTTCTGCTGAACTGGTTTGGGCAGTGCAAAAAATGCTTTTCTTACTTAGTATTTTTGTCCTGTTTCTAGTCCAAACATCTAAAAATTCTTACATTAAGAAACATTTACTAGACAAGTACAAATTATTGTCTTGTTTTGGGAGGAAATAACTCAAAATGAAGAGAGTTTTTGCTTAAAATAAGATAAATAATCTTGTTTTCTGTTTGAATTAAGATTATTTTTCTCACCCCATTGGCAGATTATTTATCTTATTTTAAGCAAAAACTCTCTTCATTTTGAGTTATTTTCCTCCAAAAAAAAACATGTCATCACAAGCATGACCTGAGGCGACATGCTGCGCCACCTACTGGTCTGGAGATATGAAAAATATCTATTTTTCTTATAACTTCTGAACGCTTTTGGCCTGAGGCAGCGTGCTGATTTGAATGATATCCAATTTTCCCATATCGACCATTTTGGGCGTTGGCCATTTTTAAATTTGTAGTGAAAGGCTGTATTTCATGAACGCATTAGCGTATCGTTATGAAACTTGATGTGGGGTCATCGGCACGATGCCATGAAGGAGCCTGGGAAGTTTCGAGCCACCACCACCTAGTGGTAAAATCAAACATTCACATGCTTACAACTTCAGATGTGGTCGACTTATTTTCATGGAGACACGTCGTTAGATTCCCGAATCCTTGTTGAGTCCAACAATACCACACATGCTAGGGTTCACCTTAAGGTTTGTTTAACATTATAATTTAGTGTTTAAATGACTTTCGCCAATATCTCGGAAACTGTTGGTCCGATGGAGACGAAACCACTGTAGCGAAATATAAATCCTTCTAGACTCTGTTCTAATGGACAAATGTCCAAATTCTGATAGTAAGAGGCAAAACAATGCAATCAAACCTATTTTTTATACTCATAAATACAAGTTTATTTCCACTTTATTTTAAGGTTCAGTTTTTAACTAGTGTCTTATGATCATGCATATTACTGTGATATTGTCTGTTTATGAGCACTTCTAAAGCTCATATTAATGCCTTATTCTACATGAGCTTATTCTACATCCCTTAATCCGACCCAATACCTAAACTTAACCGCTACAAAAACTACCTTACTAACTATTAATAAGCAGTAAATTAGGAGATTATGAGGCAGAAGTCGGAGTTAATAGTGAATGTGTTCCCCATACTACTCATAAACAAAATAAGATATTTTCTCCAAATTTGGCACACTTATGTATGAGGGCACTCTGAGGACACAGACGAAAGGTGGTGGGACTGTGCCACTTGGTGGCGCTATAATTGAACTAAACATGAAATTGGCTCTAACTATACCATTGGTCTGATTGAGTTCAAAATTAACAATGTGTTCGTCTCAGTCTATTATGACATTGGTGTATCTTAAAAAACAAAATGACAAAAAGACCCCAAACTTAACCTGCAATGGTTTTATGTGTTGCTATATTGGTTACATATTGGCATATCGTTATGAAACTCATTGTGTTTTCGGCACCATTCCCTGAATGCACTCGGATAGTTTCAGGGCAGCGCTCCCTTATGGTCAAAAATGGTATTATAAACAATTATATCTCATCACAACTCAATGCATTTATGGGTTTTCCACCTTTTAGCTTGAAAGAGTGTCCAAATGTCTTTAATTACTGCTGATAGATTTGTTGCTTCTGTTGCAGCTTTATTTTTAGTTAAAGTCTTTATAGTATAGTTCTGTTCTTTTTATGTAAGTATTATTTTTATTTAAGTATTATTAAGTAAGTGAGAGTTTTAATGAGATATTTTAGTGTCAGTTAATTATTATAATCCTTTAAAGATATGTTTTGTGTCTGTGAGCGTCTCCACGAGTGATGGTTATTAAAAGCAGAGGAGTTTTTATCTGGAGTTGGAGAAGAAGGGAAATTCCTGTGACTGTTTTTGTCTTTACAGTCGAGTTTCCCCTCGCACTGAACACACACCACTTTATAGAGACTCTTTACAACATGCCTTTAGGATTCACAGCAGCAAGTGTGTCTTCAACCATTGGGTCAGTTCATTAAGATCTCCAGCTGTTGTCTCTTAACCCTCAGGAGGCTGAGCTGTTTTCGAGCCCTTTAGAAGTTGACATGCTCTGACATTTGTGCTTTTTTCAATTTCTTACAAACACATTAATGGCAAAGGTGTAATTACACTTTAGCACAAACTGAATACATGCTTGTATATTTGAGAGAATAATGTTAATGCATGCTTCGGGTCATTGTCATTTTGGAAGACACCTTTTCTTTGCAAAGGCCGTTTGCGGAGAGGTGTGAACGATCATGAATAATGCTGGGTATCACACCTGAGAGAACAAAAGACCCGCATAGCGAGCTGCAAAAGGAAGGAGCTTCAGGTATGAGACTGAGAGCTAAGCAACAGGACCGAATAAGTTTGCATCAAATATATACACACCGTTTGGGGTCGGTGTGACTCTTTAACGTTTCTGGAAGAGTCTCTCCTGCTCATTAATCTGATCATAACTCCATAAAGCAGTGTAATATTCCTCCAGATGTAGATCATCTGATCTCTATGTGAATATATAGTAAAGTGTGATTTATTCCTGTGATCATCATTACTATGCAGTGTCATGTTTTTGTGACATATGAGGACCCAAATGTGTATAATGCCATGGGTATGACACAGGTATTACAGGAGAGGGTGAAATATGAGGACATTACCCATGGCCCCACTTTACAAAAGGCTTATAAATCACACAGGAGGAGTTTATATGAGAAAGTAAAAATGCAGAATGTGTGTGTGTGTGTGTGTGTGTGTGTGTGTGTGTGTGTGTGTGTGTGTGTGTGTGTGTGTGTGTGTGTGTGTGTGTGTGTGTGTGTGTGTGTGTGTGTGTGTGTGTGTGTGTGTGTGTGTGTGTGAGAGAGTTTAGGGTTGTGCGTCGCTCCGGCTCCTGTGTAAACCTGTCTCCAGTGTGAGGCGTGTATGAGGAACACACCCCGATCATCACACACAGACGGCAGGAAGTTTGCCTGAACACTATCATCAGGAGCCACACACACACACACACACAGGATCTGACCATCATCATCATCATGGGGAAGCAGGTAAGACTCATATTCTTGTGTGTTTGTGCTGACATTCAGAACTGCAGTCGTTCTTATCCTCATCTTCACTACTGGAGTACTGAGCATGTTTTATGATCATCTTTCGCTCTTCATCAGCTGTTGAATGTGTTTTATGAGTAGTTTTCATGCGTCTCAATCTGAAGAAGCTCAAGCTCACAGCATGTTCAGAATAAATCTCTGAGATCAGCTCAGAAACTCCCCAGACATGCAGCTGAAACACTTCAGAGCACAGGAGATAAACTATAACTCTAGAAGATGATCGTTAAACTCTGTCAATTATTCTGCTGACTGTGTGTGTGTGTGAGAGATACTTTATGTAAATTAATTTAATCATACAGTGAGGAAAATAAGTATTTGAACACTCTGCTATTTTGCAAGTTCTCCCACTTAGAAATCATGGAGGGTCTGAAATTGTCATTGTAGGTGCATGTCCACTGAGAGAGACATAATCTAAAAAATAAAATAAATAAAAAATTAGATTGTATGATTTTTTAAAAACTATTTATTTGTATGATACAGCTGCAAATAAGTATTTGAACACCCGAGAAAAATTGCCTTTGTTTGTGGTTCCACGGGTCAAGCGTGTGCTGTAGTTCTTCTGCAGGTTTGCGCTGCAGGAGGGATTCTGGCCCACTCCTCCACACTAGGGCTGGGATAAACGATTATTTTTTAAACGATTAATCTAGCGATTATTTTTTCGATGCATCGATTAATCTAACGATTAATTTTCCCTGTCCGATTCGGTTACGATTCGATTCGATTACCGATTATCTCCCCATTAATTGCCTAATAGCAATTTATACATGTTGATTTAATTATCTGAATGAAAAAAACTAATTCCTTAACATTGCAATATATGTTTATTGCTCTTAAAATTCCAAAGTAAAAGGCTATACAAGAACAATGCATTCAATAAAATCATAACAAAATACACACACACACACACACACACACACACACACACACACACACACACACACACACACACACACACACATCCTATTTTGAAGTTACTGCACTCTGCCTTTGTATTGTCTGCAAAAAATGTGGAGTCATGCCAAGGCAAAAGGTAACTTCCATATTATCAATATTTGGTTGCTGATCACCTTTTACAAAATCAATATAGTAACACCTGTATAAAATCTAATGGTCATGGCATTTATTTTGGATGATTTACAATTAATTATAGCCATCTTCTTATTACCATCATGTGCTTTGGCTGCATTCTGATGCCATTATTAAGGACACAATACGTCTTGTAAAGAGTATCTTCATTGCTGTGCAGCAAAACTTACAGGTTGATAGGTGACACTGAATTATATGAACAAGATAAGATTATTTCTAATGAGTAAACATTTGCATATATAATGCAAAGATATAAAAAATAGAACAAATAACAAATCATGTAAAAATGCATGGGATTGTAATAAGATAAATAGCAAATAGTGCCGCTGGTTAATCAAGGGTTAAGTTTGGCTATCACACTCTAATGACAGCGCTGACTGGATCGGATTGCCCATTCATACGCTAAACAGAGTAATTATTTATTGCAATATGTTTTTAATGTTTTTATCTAGCAAAAAAATGATACAATAGGCTACATAGCTTAATTACTTTTACATCTTTGAATGAAAATCGCCTATAGCCTAAAAGGACAACTTTTAGATTGATGTGAACGACAAGTAGGAATAATTCTCAGAATGCTTGTGGATTAAACATCCCCGATGACATTCATTGCCATGGATTTTATCGGGTTTACAAGAAAGGATATATGGATATAATTGCGAACTGTTACTACTGATTGTATGCGTGAGCTCACGATGTCACGGCATTCGAGTGCACACACTCGTGCAGTGGGCAGCCCCAAACTGCCTGACAGCGCGCTGAGTGAATATTCTGCATTATGAAAACATGTAGGCTATGACAGTACACAGGCTACACCGTAACTTAAACGCGGCAGACTTTAATAGACAGTAAAACAAAGGCGGGACACCATAACTGGATGTCGGTACCGTAACTTAATTTAAACATCTGTCTTCCTGTGTGCAGAAATTTGTTTATATAGCCGTGACAACAAAACGCGTGCATGCGCACCTGTGTATAAGAGCGCTTGCTCCGTGCGCGCCGCGCGCCAACCCGCAAGCCTTGCACTTCTGAAAGTCTGAGGAGCCACTCGTGTTGCTACCATAGATATACATAATAAATAATAGACTTAATTACATAATATACTTTATTATGTATATCTATGGTTGCTACTACTCTCCGGCGCCACCATCTTTATTTTGGGTCTGACGAATCGACGCGCATATTTTGCGTCAACGTATTTTTTGCGTCGACGTCATCGATGACATCGACGCGTTGTCCCAGCCCTACTCCACACAGATCTTCTCTAGATCCGTCAGGTTTCTGGCCTGTTGCTGAGAAACACGGAGTTTGAGCTCCTCCAAAGATTCTCTATTGGGTTTAGGTCTGGAGACGGGCTAGGCCACGCCAGAACCTTGATATGCTTCTGATAGAGCCACTCCTTGGTTATCCTGGCTGTGCTTCGGGTCATTGTCATGTTGGAAGACCCAGCCTCGACCCATCTTCAGTGCTCTACCTGAGGGAAGGAGGTTGTTCCCCAAAATCTGGCAATACTGGCCCCGGTCCTCCTCTCCTTAATACAGTGCAGTCTCCCTGTCCCATGTGCAGAAAAACACCCCCACAGCATGATGC
The DNA here is from genome assembly GCF_024679245.1 of Pseudorasbora parva. NCBI lineage: Eukaryota > Metazoa > Chordata > Actinopteri > Cypriniformes > Gobionidae > Pseudorasbora > Pseudorasbora parva. The sequence goes on from NC_090176.1 coordinate 52,942,221, forward strand.
TGCCGCCCCCATGCTTCACAGTAGAGATGCTGTTCTTCGGATGGTACTCATCATTCTTCTTCCTCTAAACACGTTTAGTGGAATTAGGACCAAAAAGTTCTATTTTGGTCTCATCTGACCTCATGACTTTCTCCCATGACTCCTCTGGATCATCCAAATGGTCATTGGCAAACTTAAGACGGGCCTGGACATGTGCTGGTTTAAGGGGAATCTTCCGTGCCATGCATGATATCAAACCATGGCGTCTTAGTGTATTACCAACAGTAACCTTGGAAACGGTGGTCCCAGCTCTTCTCAGGTCATTGGCCAGCTCCTCCGTGTAGTTCTGGGCTGATTACCCACCTTTCTTAGGATCATTGAGATTGAGATCTTGCATGGAGCCATGTTTAGCTTCTTCCATTTTCTAATGATTGCTCCAGCAGTGGACCTTTTTTCACCGAGCTGCTTGGCCATTTCCCCGTAGCCCTCTCCAGCCTTGTGGAGATGTACAATTTTGTCTCTAGTGTATTTGGACAGCTCTTTGGTCTTGGCCATGTTAGTGGTTGGATTCTTACTGATTGTATGGGGTGGACAGGTGTCTTTATCAGCTAACGGCCTCAGACAGGAGCATCTAATGTAGGATAATAAATGGAGTGGAGGTGGACATTTTAAAGGCAGACTAACAGGTCTCTGAGGGGCAGAACTCTAGCGGATAGACAGGTGTACTTATTTTCCTCACTATATATATATAACACACACACACACACACACACACACACACACACACACACACACACACACACACACACACACACACACACACACACACACACACACACATATTATACAAATTACATTATTTAGTGTTATAAATAAATATATTTATTTATGCAGCAAAATGTGGGTTTATGTATTTATTATTATTAAAAATAATATATAACTGATTTCCATTGACCCAGAGCCAGAGCTTTGAAGGTTGCCCGGCTCAGTCTGCTCAGTTTGGTTTAGTCCAGTTATAGTAATAGGACTCTTTATATTGAGGTCAGATACGGGCCACAGTTTTTGTTCCCTAATTGTTGGCTTCATCATCATTTAGTGTGATGGCCGTCCGTCTGTCACTTGTGATTGTAAAGTGCTTGAGCTCCCGCTGATCCAGGAGTGGCTCGTAAAGCAGCCAATCACGACTCACTCTGCTGTCACATGTCATCTGGAATTTCCAATAACCTATACAGACAGAGAGTATGGCAAGCCATATTAACATTTAAAGGGACAGTTCACACACAGACGAAAGTTCTGTCATCTTTAGTTGTTCCAAACCTCTCTGAGCTTCGTTCTTCTGTTGAACACAGAAAAATATTTGGAACATATTATTTTTTTGTGTGAACTATCTCTTTAATCCTTAAAATTCATTAGTATCTATTTTCTGGATACGAGTATGTTTTAAGGATTAATGGCCTATTCCCCTGATCTGAGCTCTGAGTCTGAATCCTCTTCTGCTCGTTTAATGCCGGGGCAAACGGTCTGTGCTCCGGCTCAGGGTCTAAAAGGGTCGTTCCCTCGTATCTTAATGAGTCATGGGTGTGTTTAACGAGCAATAAACCAATCAGAGCCTCAGCTCCCTTTCCCTTTAAAAGCCATGAGGGAATTCACTGTTGACACGAGGTGTGTGTGTGTGTGTGTGTGTGTGTGTGTGTGTGTGATGGGCAGGTTTAGGGGCTGTGTGTGTGTGTGTGTGTGTGAAGGGCAGGTTTAGGGGCTGTGTGTGTGTGTGTGTGTGTGTGTGTGTGTGTGTGAAGGGCAGGTTTAGGGGCTGTGTGTGTGTGTGTGTGTGTGTGTGTGTGTGTGTGAGTGTGATGGGTAGGTTTAGAGGCTGTGTGTGTGTGTGTGTGTGTGTGTGTGTGTGTGTGTGTGTGTGTGTGTGTGTGTGTGTGTGTGTGTGTGTGTGTGTGTGTGTGTGTGAGCCTGTTTATGTGGTTTATGAGGACACAAATTTGTATAACTACATGGGTATTACACTGGTATTACACTATAAATGTGGTTTATGAGGACATATCAAATGTCCTCATAATTCAAATGGCCTTAAAAACATACTAAATGATGTTTTTTTTTGAAAAAGTAAAAATGCAGAATGTTTCCTGTGATGGGTAGGTTTAGGGGCTGTGTGTGTGTGTGTGTGTGTGTGTGTGTGTGTGTGTGTGTGTGTGTGTGTGTGTGTGTGTGTGTGTGTGTGATAGGGCTCTAAATGTTAAAGCAGCTTGCCATAGCTTGACAGAGAAGTGGTGCGTTTCCCCGGGTCTTCCTTTCTTTATTCCAGGAGCAAAACAATGAGCTTTCCGGTCAGCTGAGCATTTATTTGACGTTCCTGCTAATTATACAGCAGTCAAGAGCCCGAGCCGTGCATGCACTCGAAGAATTCACATCCATTTACTCTTTCAGACTTAAACATTGCACATAATAGCAAAAATGTGCAGTCTTAAAAGTTCAAACGTGGCTGAAAAGTGCTAAAACACTGCATAATGTTTTGTGTGCGTGTATTTTTATGAGTATTAGCGAACACTGAAATAAACTGGTGTTGATTTAAGAATCTCATGGGTCAAAATCATACGTTTTTCTTTTATGCCATAAATCATTAGGATATTATACTGCAAAAAATGCTCTTCTTACTCAGTATTTCTGTCTGGTTTCCAGTCTAAATATCTAAATATTCTTAAATCAAGATGCATTTACTGGATCAGTAAAACGATGTAAGACATTTTGCTTGTTTTGTTGAAAATAAAATCAAAATGAAGTGAGTCCACCTATTTCAGATTTTGTCCTATTCTATCAGACCACACATCAGTGAGAGATGATTTGTGCAGCCGTCGGATTGTCGGTGTGTGTTTTGGCTCCATCAGCTGCTAGTAAGAGTGAAGTTGTCTCTAGTTATCTGCGCTGGCCTCGTCACACACACACACACACACACACACACACACACACACACACACACACACACACACACACACACACACACACACACACGTCACACTTCAGCCTTTTGTTGTGAGCGAGCCTGAGGCAAACGGCGTGTGTGTCGGTTGATGGAGGCGATTTCCCACCACACACACACACACACACACACGCCGGCTGATGTCTGCTCTGTTGTTCTTCATATGCGTCTCTCTCATCTCCATTTGGCTCCTATAGATGTTCCCTTCTGGACACTCAGCTGATATTCATATTAGTGTCTCGTTTCGAGTCCAAACATCTAAAATTCTTACATTAAGAAACATTTACTAGACAAGCAAAAGTAATTGTCTTGTTTTGGGAAAATAACTCAAAATGAAGAGAGTTTTTGCTTAAAATAAGATAAATAATCTGCCAATGGGGTGAGAAAAATAATCTTGTTTTCTGTTTGAATTAAGATTATTTTTCTCACCCCATTGGCAGATTATTTATCTTATTTTAAGCAAAAACTCTCTTCATTTTGAGTTATTTTCCCAAAACAAGACAATTACTTTTGCTTGTCTAGTAAATACTTCTTGTTTTAATTTTTTTAGATGTTTGGACTAGAAACAAGACAAAAATACTGAGGAAGAAGAGCATTTTTTGCAGTGTATATATATATATATATTCTAGTTATATACTGTAAAGAAACAACATTGTAACACAACACCAGGAGGTTTAAACTTAAAAGAGAAGTAAAGAACGGTTTTAAATAATTCTACTTCCTGCAGAAAGAATTTCTCGCTTTAAAATAATTTCAATATTTTTATTGAAAAGGAAGACAGAAAATGAATTTGTTTGCAGTGTAAAATCACAAACACTTCATTTTGAGTCATTATCGACACGTGTGCATGCTTTATTTCTGTGATGTCCCATGACTGATGATGCAGACGGTCAAATACTCTTTAAATGTCTCTTTAGATCATGCAGTTATATACAGTAAGCTCACTGGAAATAGCCAGCTTCATCCTTTGATGTAGGTATAATTCAACAGTGCTAAATTAATAATGCTTAGCATTTGTTATTGTAGCTTCTGAAACGCAGGCAGACGAAAAGAAACTCAACTTTTGACACGAGATGAAAGGAAGGACACATAATGATCTTAAAGTTTGAAGGAAAACGTTTAATCTCGTTCTAGGAGTTCCTTAAGTGCTGCTAAACAATTACTAATGTGTGCTGTGTGGTTGCTAGGTAGCCACTAAGGTGTTGTTAAGCAGTCGCACATATGTTCTAAATTGTTGCTGGGGTGTTGCTAAATGGTTAATATGGTGTTCTGGTAGGTTGACTAGTTGACTAACGAGGACTAACTAGTTTGCATGTGGAGCGGAGACTAGTTTACATGTGGAGCGGAGACTAGTTTACATGTGGAGCGGAGACTAGTTTACATGTGGAGCGGAGACTAGTTTACATGTGGAGGGGAGACTAGTTTACATGTGGAGCGGAGACTAGTTTACATGTGGAGCGGAGACTAGTTTACATGTGGAGAGGAGACTAGTTTACATGTGGAGAGGAGACTAGTTTACATGTGGAGCGGAGACTAGTTTACATGTGGAGCGAAGACTAGTTTACATGTGGAGCGGAGACTAGTTTACATGTGGAGAGGAGACTAGTTTACATGTGGAGCGGAGACTAGTTTACATGTGGAGAGGAGACTAGTTTACATGTGGAGCGGAGACTAGTTTACATGTGGAGCGGAGACTAGTTTACATGTGGAGAGGAGACTAGTTTACATGTGGAGCGGAGACTAGTTTACATGTGGAGAGGAGACTAGTTTACATGTGGAGCGGAGACTAGTTTACATGTGGAGCGGAGACTAGTTTACATGTGGAGAGGAGACTAGTTTACATGTGAAGCGGAGACTAGTTTACATGTGAAGCGGAGACTAGTTTACATGTGGAGAGGAGACTAGTTTACATGTGGAGCGGAGACTAGTTTACATGTGGAGCGGAGACTAGTTTACATGTGGAGAGGAGACTAGTTTACATGTGGAGAGGAGACTAGTTTACATGTGGAGAGGAGACTAGTTTACATGTGGAGAGGAGACTAGTTTACATGTGGAGAGGAGACTAGTTTACATGTGGAGAGGAGACTAGTTTACATGTGGAGAGGAGACTAGTTTACATGTGGAGAGGAGACTAGTTTACATGTGGAGAGGAGACTAGTTTACATGTGGAGCGGAGACTAGTTTACATGTGGAGAGGAGACTAGTTTACATGTGGAGCGGAGACTAGTTTACATGTGGAGCGGAGACTAGTTTACATGTGGAGCGGAGACTAGTTTACATGTGGAGCGGAGACTAGTTTACATGTGGAGCGGAGACTAGTTTACATGTGAAGCGGAGACTAGTTTACATGTGGAGAGGAGACTAGTTTACATGTGGAACGGAGACTAGTTTACATGTGGAGAGGAGACTAGTTTACATGTGGAGCGGAGACTAGTTTACATGTGGAGCGGAGACTAGTTTACATGTGGAGAGGAGACTAGTTTACATGTGGAGAGGAGACTAGTTTACATGTGGAGAGGAGACTAGTTTACATGTGGAGAGGAGACTAGTTTACATGTGGAGAGGAGACTAGTTTACATGTGGAGAGGAGACTAGTTTACATGTGGAGAGGAGACTAGTTTACATGTGGAGAGGAGACTAGTTTACATGTGGAGAGGAGACTAGTTTACATGTGGAACGGAGACTAGTTTACATGTGGAGAGGAGACTAGTTTACATGTGGAGAGGAGACTAGTTTACATGTGGAGAGGAGACTAGTTTACATGTGGAGAGGAGACTAGTTTACATGTGGAGCGGAGACTAGTTTACATGTGAAGCGGAGACTAGTTTACATGTGAAGCGGAGACTAGTTTACATGTGAAGCGGAGACTAGTTTACATGTGGAGAGGAGACTAGTTTACATGTGGAGCGGAGACTAGTTTACATGTGGAGCGGAGACTAGTTTACATGTGGAGAGGAGACTAGTTTACATGTGGAGAGGAGACTAGTTTACATGTGGAGCGGAGACTAGTTTACATGTGGAGAGGAGACTAGTTTACATGTGGAGAGGAGACTAGTTTACATGTGGAGAGGAGACTAGTTTACATGTGGAACGGAGACTAGTTTACATGTGGAGAGGAGACTAGTTTACATGTGGAGAGGAGACTAGTTTACATGTGGAGAGGAGACTAGTTTACATGTGGAGAGGAGACTAGTTTACATGTGGAGCGGAGACTAGTTTACATGTGGAGCGGAGACTAGTTTACATGTGAAGCGGAGACTAGTTTACATGTGAAGCGGAGACTAGTTTACATGTGGAGAGGAGACTAGTTTACATGTGGAGCGGAGACTAGTTTACATGTGGAGCGGAGACTAGTTTACATGTGAAGAGGAGACTAGTTTACATGTGGAGCGGACACTAGTTTACATGTGGAGCGGAGACTAGTTTACATGTGGAGCGGAGACTAGCTTACATGTGGAGCGGACACTAGTTTACATGTGGAGGGGAGACTAGTTTACATGTGGAGCGGACACTAGTTTACATGTGGAGCGGAGACTAGTTTACATGTGGAGCGGAGACTAGTTTACATGTGGAGCGGAGACTAGTTTACATGTGGAGCGGACACTAGTTTACATGTGGAGCGGAGACTAGTTTACATGTGGAGCGGAGACTAGTTTACATGTGGAGCGGAGACTAGTTTACATGTGGAGCGGAGACTAGTTTACATGTGGAGCGGAGACTAGTTTACATGTGGAGCGGAGACTAGTTTACATGTGGAGCGGAGACTAGTTTACATGTGGAGCGACACTAGTTTACATGTGGAGAGGAGACTAGTTTACATGTGGAGCGGAGACTAATTTACATGTGGAGCGGAGACTAGTTTACATGTGGAGAGGAGACTAGTTTACATGTGGAGAGGAGACTAGTTTACATGTGGAGCGGAGACTAGTTTACATGTGGAGCGGAGACTAGTTTACATGTGGAGCGCAGACTAGTTTACATGTGGAGCGGAGACTAGTTTACATGTGGAGCGGAGACTAGTTTACATGTGGAGCGGAGACTAGTTTACATGTGGAGCGGAGACTAGTTTACATGTGGAGCGGAGACTAGTTTACATGTGGAGCGGAGACTAGTTTACATGTGGAGCGGAGACTAGTTTACATGTGGAGCGGAGACTAGTTTACATGTGGAGCGGAGACTAGTTTACATGTGGAGCGGAGACTAGTTTACATGTGGAGCGGAGACTAGTTTACATGTGGAGCGGAGACTAGTTTACATGTGGAGAGGAGACTAGTTTACATGTGGAGCGGAGACTAGTTTACATGTGGAGAGGAGACTAGTTTACATGTGGAGAGGAGACTAGTTTACATGTGGAGCGGAGACTAGTTTACATGTGGAGCGGAGACTAGTTTACATGTGGAGCGGAGACTAGTTTACATGTGGAGCGGAGACTAGTTTACATGTGGAGCGGAGACTAGTTTACATGTGGAGCGGAGACTAGTTTACATGTGGAGCGGAGACTAGTTTACATGTGGAGCGGAGACTAGTTTACATGTGGAGAGGAGACTAGTTTACATGTGGAGCGGAGACTAGTTTACATGTGGAGAGGAGACTAGTTTACATGTGGAGAGGAGACTAGTTTACATGTGGAGAGGAGACTAGTTTACATGTGGAGAGGAGACTAGTTTACATGTGGAGAGGAGACTAGTTTACATGTGGAGCGGAGACTAGTTTACATGTGGAGCGGAGACTAGTTTACATGTGGAGCGGAGACTAGTTTACATGTGGAGCGGAGTATTATTTTTCTGTGTGTGTGCATATATATATATATATATTTGCAAACTTTAATGTTAGATGCGTTTAATAACGATTAAGCACTAGTTAATCGGCATGCATGGAAATGTAATTTAAAATTTGCAGTCATAAATGGTTTGCTAAAGATGTAGCGCTCCTGTTCATCTCAGTTGTGAAGTCGACTCCTCAGCAGCACATCCTTTGAGGTCCCGTTTCACGGCCTGTTTTAATCTTTGGTGAAGTGAATGTGGCCTGGCATGATTTCAATGCAAATGAGCGCTGGGAACGAGAGGCCGGTATTTAGACACAGCTCATGCTGTCAGCTCCTTCTAACCTTCTTTTAACGCTTCTGTCCTAATTAGCACAGTCGCTTCTCTCCGCTTGTCTTTCACTGTGAGTGGCCGACAGGAGTGAGCTAACACACACACACACACACACACACACACACACACACACACACACACACACACACACACACACACACACAAAAGCTCAGATTTGGATTAGGATCTTGTTTCCTTATAGGGTAGATTTGTCCGTGTAAAACTTCATATTAAAGGAACACTCCACTTTTTTAAATAATAGTCTCATTTTCCAAGTCCCTTTGGAGTGTGTTTCTGAACCCATTCAGCCAATCTCTGTATCTTTTAGCATAGCTTAGCATACATCAATGAGTCGGATTAGACCATTAGCATCACACTCATAAAAATGATCAAAGACTTTCAATATTTTTCCTATTTAAAACTTGACTCTTCTAGAGTTACATCGTGTACTAAGACCAACAGAAAAGGAAAAGTTGCTCATCTTCAGTGCTCTCTGTGCAAGCAGGTCGTCACATTGGTTATGTTGATGGAAATGTGTCTATTTTCAGGCGCTGTAATATCATTGAGCCGCTGAACCCATTGGACGGCCGCGAAGTTCCGTGGTTATTACGCAGGAATGAGAAAATAGTTCCTAGACATATAGGTCTAAAAACTTTTCCTTTTCCGTTGGTCTTAGTACACGATGTAACTCTAGAAGAGTCAAGTTTTAAATAGGAAAAATATTGAAAGTCTTTGGTCATCATTTATGAGCGTGATGCTAATGGTCTAATCCGACTCATTGATGTATGCTAAGCTATGCTAAAAGTGCTGCTGCCAGATACAGAGATCGGCTGAATGGATTCAGAAACACTGAAACTCAACTGTTGAACTCTAAGGGACTTGGAAAATGAGACTATTATTTTAAAAAGGGCAGTGTTCCTTTAAAGTTTTGGCAGGGTCGCCGCTAGCTTAGCTTAGCATAATGAATGGAATCCTATGTTGCCAGCTAGCATGTCCCGAGTAAAATGCATTTGCCCATATATCTAAATGCAGGAAAGACGTCGAATAAGCCCTATTTCCAAAAGCGGTGGAGTGTTCCTTTAAGAGCTGAAGGATCAGAGTTTCTGACATGAGGAACGGGAGACGCGGAGCTCTTGTGACTGCTGCTAATTAAAACTCGTTAAAGAGCGTGAAACTGATTGGTGGCTGTCATTCGCATCCGTCCTTCTGCTCTGGGTTTGTTCTCAGTGTCTAAACCTGTTCAACATTTGGACTGCTGCAATTAATTACGCCTAATCTGGCTCCATGCACAATTTGGTTCTGCAGATCCTTTTAGTCTACATTATTTATTTATTTATTTGTATGCATGTATGATTTATTTTTTTATTATTTTTATTTTATTTATTTATTTATTTATTTATTTATTTATTTATTTATTTATTTATTTATTTATTTATTTATTTATTTATATTTGTTATTTATATCTTTATCTATTTATTCATATTTATCATTTATTTATTTATTTATTTATTTATTTATTTATTTATTTATTTATTTATTTATTTATTTATTTATTTATTTATTTATTTATACTTATTATTGATTAATTTATATGTATTTATGCATGTATGGTATATTTTTATGATTTATTTATATTTATTATTTATATTATTTATTTCATTTTTATTTATTTATTTGTTTGTTTATTTATGTATTTGTTTATTTGTTTATTTATTTGTTTGTTTGTTTGTTTTACACTTTATATGTATTTACACTGTAAACAATTATTTAAAAATAATAACCTGGTTGCCTTAAATTAGGGTTCATTGAAAAATTTGAGTTAATACAATGAAGATTTTTGAGAATCGACAACCTTTATTAAAATATTAGTAAAATATGTTGTAAGCATATTGTGTAATTGTGTGTTTTTTTTGTGATGACGCAGCCAAATTGTGCTGTTTTCATGATTTATCACATTTTTTATGTGGTTCAGACACAATAATATTTTGAGTTTCTGTTTATTAAACAAATTTCCTTCATTGTATCAACTCAAATTTTTAATTTCAATAAACTCAAAATTTTAAGGCAACTAGGTTACTTACTTTTTAAGTTAAATCAACAATATTACAATGTATAATTTATTTATATTATTGATTTATTTATTTTTTATTTATTGTTTATTGATTGACTTATTTTATATTATATTATTTATTGATTAATTTAATTTATATTTATTGTTACTTTTATTAATTATTTTTAAATTATTTATTTTTTGTTATTTCATTTATTTATGTGCCATCTTCGTAATTATTTGTGAATTTTTCAAGCAGTTTCTGAGTGAAAATGGTTTCAAAGTAAATTCTACAGCCATTACTTTAAATGTACTCTAATACACAATACATAAAATATACATGCGCACAATTTAAAGTGGCTTTTTTAAAGAGATAATACTGTGTTAAATTGCAATCTCAGCAATGCTTACTGTTTTTTCAGCACTTTCTGCACCATATCTGAACTTTAAAGTCACATTTTTATTGCATTTGCTTGCTAAGATATGCTCTAACATAAAATGACAAAAAATGGATAGGGTGTTGTGCTTTGTATGTAAAATTAAAGGTGTTTGCATTATTTAAATAATCACGATTCAAAATGTAATGGCCTGTTGTAATATCTGCATAGAGTATTATATTTTCTGTAATCTTCTGACTTTAACTTCACTCCATCTGAAAGACAAATATCGTCCTCTTTACTCCACTACATTTCTATCAAGGTCCTCGAAGTGGAAAGTCGTTTCTGTCGCAGCTTTGAAAGTCAGTGATGATTTTTTTCTTCTTTAAAAGGTGTTTGGGTTTTTGCAGAAAGCCTTTCAGGAATCACTCTTGTAGAGTCTCGTGAAGTTCAATGATTTCACAGCATTTATTAAACACTGATTTATAGTTTAGAGCAAAATGGAAGAAGACGGATGTCCAAATGCTCATTTAGTGGAGGATTCACATAAACAAAGTTGATTCTGTCTTCAGTGAAGGTGAACAGTGTGAGAATATCAGATGTGTATCAGTGTATTGGATCCGTGCATTCGGCCTTAAAGTGACAGCAGCTTTGTAACTTTTCTACAAGTATTTAAATGAGTTTAAGTTAGTCGTCTGCTAGTGTGTCAGATGGAGCGTCACTGACTGGCTTAAACCATGATGGCATAATGTGCATTTATACAACTATAATACAATAACGCGCAGACATAAAGAAGGACATTTACTTTTGATACTTAAAGGGTTAGTTCCCCCAATAATGAAATGTCTGTCATTAACTCCTCTCCCTAATGTCGCTCCACACCCGTCAGACCTCCGTTCATCTTCACACACAGTTTAAGATATTTTATATTTAGTCCGAGAGCGTATGCAAGTGTATGCACACTTATACAAATAAATACAAATAAACAAATAAAGATTCGAACGGTTATGAATCAGCGAATTGATTCATGATTCGGATCAGCCAATGTCTCGTGATTTCAGCAGTTTGACACACGATCCGAATCATGAGCCGATTCGCTGACTCATAACCGTTTGAATCTTTATTTGAGGATTGAACACAAACCCGGAAGAGAAGACAATGCTGAATAAAGTCGTAGTTTTTGTTATTTTTGGACCCAAATATAAAATATCTTAAACTGTGTGTGAAGATGAGCGGAGGTCTGACGGGTGTGGAGCGACATTAGGGAGAGGAGTTAATGACAGACATTTCATTACTGGCTGAACTAACCCTTGAACGGCCGGTTTAGTCAGTTAGTTCACTGGTTTGTGTTGCTCTGGTTTGACTGGAGGTCGTCCTGAGTTTGTGCTCATATGTGGAGCAATCATTATCACGATCCATATCAGATGATGGAGGTATGGCTGACTCTGGGGATGCTATCTGAGGTGAAAGAGAGAGAGCAAGTGTGTGTGTGTGTGCGTGTGTGCGCGTGCGTGTTTGTGTGTGAGAGGATTAAGGGCCGTTTCTGCTGAACTCGTCTTACTGCACAAATTCCGGCATTCTTCAGCTTTACCGCAGACTTGGGAAAGAGCGCAGTCGACCAAAGTATTTCCACACATGCATACACACTCTCTCTCTCTCTCACTCACACACACACACACACACACACACACACACACACACACACACACACACACACACACACACACACACACAGACACACACACGCACACTCACGACGCCACTGACTGGAAACACCAACGCTTTTACTCCGAGCAGAATAAACGTTTGTTCAGTGAAATGAGAGTAAAGGCTCTCGGGTTGCACGTTAAATACAGTGTTCAGTTTATATAAACTTCCTGTCTTGTGAACTTTTCACTTTGACAACAACGTTCACAACACACTGCACATCATCACAGGTTGGCCGGTCAAACAAACAAACAAACAAACAAACAATGTCCTAACATAATGCACAAACATTGGAACATCACACAGAGCATTTGGGAATGAAGCATCACGTGTTCAAGAGAACAAAACCGCGGGAAACCGCGTCCCAATTCGCCTACTTATACTACGACCTAAAAGTATGAACGCTTTTTGTGAAAACGACATACTTTTGAGTGTGTGGCAGATTCTCCTCATGTGTTTGCAGTTTAAATATAATGATGCTTTTAAAAGTTAACGGCCAAACGTGAACTTATAAAAGTGCTCAATGCTGCTCAGATGAGATATAATGTGGACAACACTGAATATCTTTAGTCAGGTGAAATACTGATAATTGATCACTCAAACCCCTTTATCTAAAACTCTCCACAGACTCGCACATCCACCATGTTTGTAGTTTTTTTAAAAAGAAATTTATCCAATTTTGTAGTTCTAATGAATTCTCATCCAAGTGGCAATGGGTGTGGGTAATATCAGCCGTTAGAGTGCGATCCGTCTCCTCCCGCGATCTCTCGAAGCTAATACTGAAGTAATGTAAACTGCAGTTCCTCAACTGGCCACTAGAGCGGCTCCAGAAGAAGCAGAATCTCATCGAGCCTCATGTTAAAATGTAGCGTATAAATCTAGACGCCCCCTAGCGGCAGCAAATCTAATCTGCCGCGAGTGTCCTCTAGCAACTCTCAATACCCTTCTGAGCTGGAAAAGCCAAACTCTGGTCGGGCCAATCACATCGTGTGTAGAGTCGGTGGGCGGGGCTTAACATAATGGCGACGGCCGAGTTGCGTTGGCGTGCTTCTAGTAAACACAGAAGCTGGCGAACGGCGGTCTGTCGAATCAGCTTTGACCGCGACTCTGGAAGACTTGAGTTCAGCTTTTCTCTGAGAAAAGAACAAAGAACGGCACTGAAGTCATCCTGAAGAAGGGAAGATGTGTTCAGAGTTTAGCCGACCGGATACGGCGAATGTTTAATCTGTCAGCTCCGCCTCACGGTGCTCTGGTTGGTGTAGCGATATCCAATCGTGTGCAGAGGGAGTTTGACAGACGGCCGTTTGTCCCGCCCCTCAGATTGAGCAGCCAAGGGGGAGCTTCAGACCAAACATCTGGATGACTCCGGCTTGTCAGGCTAGTTAAAATACTCAACTTTACAGCAGAATAAAACACGTTTACAGTCTGGGACTAACTGTGGTTTTGGTCTATACGGCTAATTTTGCCCTTCATGACGACTGTGAGGGGGTGCATGTTTTTATAAGTCATTCCTTTACGTTATATAAAGCCTTAAAGTTCTGAATAATTAAGGGCGTGGTTAGTTTGAGTGAAGTGGATTGCCATTTATCTGCTGTCTGTAGTCATTGCGTCACCTATGCCCCGCCCACATCACAAAAGCTCCGCCCACATCCCCAACCGCTACCCATTTTCTGTTATCCGGCAGTCGGATACTCGCGATGACTCGCTCGCAAGATGGCGATGCCCAGCTCGACTCTACTTTACGCTTCAGAATGGCTCTTCAGATCCTGTGGGTGACGTCACGGACACTACGGCCATATTTATTACAGTCTATGGCGTCAGTCGGTACTTCGAATTCAGACCAGAAATAGTAAACCATCCGGGTATCTTGGGAATACTCTTTTCACACTCTAACAAATGCTGGACTAAAAACTACCCAAGTTGGGGTGAAAATGGATTATTTATTTATTTATTTATTTATTTAGTGTGTATTGACCCATACTTTATTTATTTATTTATTTATTTATTTATTTAGTGTGTATTGACCCATACTTTATTTATTTATTTATTTATTTATTTATTTAGTGTGTATTGACCCATACTTTATTTATTTATTTATTTATTTATTTATTTAGTGTGTATTGACCCATACTTTATTTATTTATTTATTTATTTATTTATTTAGTGTGTATTGACCCATACTTTATTTATTTATTTATTTATTTATTTATTTATTTAGTGTGTATTGACCCATACTTTATTTATTTATTTATTTATTTATTTATTTAGTGTGTATTGACCCATACTTTATTTATTTATTTATTTATTTATTTATTTAGTGTGTATTGACCCATACTTTATTTATTTATTTATTTATTTATTTATTTAGTGTGTATTGACCCATACTTTATTTATTTATTTTTTTACCCAGACGTTTTTATGTGATTTTATTTAATAGATGTGCTGTGATGGAGGAATGGTGAAGCTGTTGGAGATGACGAGTAGAAATGAAAAGCACGATTATATCACTCTTTTATTCTTTGCATTTAAATCTTGGCTGTTGTCATTGTGTCAGCTTGTGTTGAGCTCTGTGTGTGTGTGTGTGTGTGATGACTGACAGCCGTGGGATCATCACAGGATCAACACTAAATGTTCATGTAGACCCGCTGTGATACATTAATACAAGTTAAAATATTATATGGGGAATAATAAGATGTATCAGTTTTATTACATTTAGTTTAATCGGATTATTTATTTAATTATATGATTACCCCGCCCCCGCCCTGTCCGACGCCCCGCCCCCGCGCTGTGATTGGCTGGCCCGTCCTCAGCGTGTTTTGGGCTCTAGAGAGGCAGAAGTGAAGAGCCCGAGGCAGCCTCGCTTTGACAGCCTGAAACTCGAACCCTTTCCTTTCTTTATCAGACAGCGGGACTCATCATGTTTCAGGTAAGAGCCCATCTCAACTCATGCGGACTTTACTGAGCACTGACGCGGACCGAGTGTGTGAAAGTCAGAACTGTCCATCTCTGTGTGTGTGTGTGTATGTGGGCATGTTTTTGTGACATATGAGGACACAAATGTGTATAATGCCATGGGTATGACACAGGTATTACAGGAGAGTGTGAAATATGAGGACATTACCCATGGCCCCACTTTACAAAAGGCTTATAAATCACACAGGAGGAGTTT
This sequence comes from Pseudorasbora parva, assembly GCF_024679245.1. NCBI lineage: Eukaryota > Metazoa > Chordata > Actinopteri > Cypriniformes > Gobionidae > Pseudorasbora > Pseudorasbora parva. The sequence continues at coordinate 52,957,585 of NC_090176.1, forward strand.
TTATGAGAAAGAAAAAATGCAGAATGTTTCCTGAGATGGGTAGGTTTAGGGGCAGTGTGTGTGTGTGTGTGATGGGTAGGTTTAGGGGCAGTGTAAGAGGATAGAAAATAAGCCTATGTAATGTCCCCATATGCCACAAAAACAAACGTGTGTGTGTGTGTGGAGAGAGGACTTTAATCGAGCCCGGATTGGTGAAGTTGATCTCAGGCCATTTCTGTTCTTCTCATATCTTCCAGTAGATGTCGCTGTTAGCATGTGTTCGGGTGCTCTGCCATTTTGCTTTTTATTCATATGCTGTAAAACCGAGCGCTGGATTACATGCGACGGATGACAGTCAGACCTTTCGCAGACCTTGAGTGTGTGATGTTGGAAAGCAGTGGATGTGCTTTGGTCGTCAAAGACTAGTTTAATGTGAAAGATGCCGATAGAGTGATGGAAATGAGCAGCAGATCTCACGCATCGCAACATCTGACGCTGAGATCAGGATCTGCTATCATTTATCATCTCATCTGCCAATAATCACCGTGTGTGTGTGTGTGTGTGTGTGTGTGTTCATGTTCATCGACTGGCACCGGGGCTTTTGAGGTCTCAGTGGAAAGATTGATGAGTGAGATCAGGCCGTGTGTGTGTGTGTGTGTTGAGCTCTCTCTCTCTCTCTCTCTCTCTCTCTCTCTCTCTCTCTCTCTCTCTCTCTCTCTCTCTCAATTCAATTCAAGATTGCTTTATTGGCATGAATGTAAAAATACAATATTGCCAAAGCGAATTACATAAATAATAATACACATTGACATAAATAATAATAATTGATAGTAATAAGAAAGAAAATATTATATATCTCTCTCTCTCTATCTCTCTCTCTCTCTCTCACACTTTTTGCATTTACTCACATATAATATGAATTATAATAATAGTTTTCAAAGAATAAAAACGTTATTCAGCATTTGAAGCATATTTATTAGTTAGATTAGATATACCCCGACTTTATATTATAATTGTTTGATTTGTGTAAACAAATGATTTCAGATTGCCTTAATTAAGACGAGATGTATATTTTGAACTTTTTTTTATTTTATTTTATTTTATTTTCGAGTGCATGGGCCGTGTTTTCTGCCATGGCATCAGGATCTGGCAGCTGTGTGTGTGTGTGTGTGTGTGTGTGTGTGTGTGTGTGTGTGTGTGTGTGTGTGTGTGTGTGTTGAGCTGGAGCTGTGTCTGTGTGTGTGTGTGTGTGTGTGTGTGTGTGTGTGTGTGTGTGTGTGTGTTGAGCTGGAGCTCAGAGTGTGTGTGTGTGTGTGTATCGAGCTGGAGCTCAGTGTGTGTGTGTGTGTGTGTGTGTGTGTGTTGAGCTGGAGCTCAGTGTGTGTGTGTGTGTGTGTGTGTTGAGCTGGAGCACAGTGTGTGTGTGTGTGTGTGTGTGTGTGTGTGTGTGTGTCGAGCTGGAGCTCAGTGTGTGTGTGTGTGTGTGTTGAGCTGGAGCTCAGTGTGTGTGTGTGTGTGTGTGTGTGTGTGTGTGTGTGTGTGTGTGTGTGTGTGTGTGTGTCGAGCTGGAGCTCAGTGTGTGTGTGTGTGTGTGTGTGTGTGTGTGTGTGTGTCGAGCTGGAGCTCAGTGTGTGTGTGTGTGTGTGTGTGTGTGTGTTGAGCTGGAGCTCAGTGTGTGTGTGTGTGTGTGTGTGTGTGTGTGTGTGTGTGTGTGTGTGTCGAGCTGGAGCTCAGTGTGGTGATGTTCTGCAGTCAGTCAGGGCCGGTCCTGAGGCCACATCTGACACGAGACACACACTCAATGACACACATGCTCACTGACACACACACACACACACACACACACACACACACACACACACACACACACACACACACACACACACACACACACACACACACACACACACACACACACACACACACACACGCTCACTGACAAACACACATAAATATATAAAATAAACACATTTTTCCATAAAGAAAATCTTTTATTTTGGCTCATTGAGATCCTCTTTTGCAGCGTTTCGCTTTATGACAAATAAACACATTTTCATTTTCAGAATGCTCTGTGTGTGTGTGTGTGTGTGTGTGTGTGTGTGTGTGTGTGTGTGTGTGTGTGTGTGTGTGTGTGTGTTAATATCCTGATGGATTATTTACCCCTTTGTACTGCCAATAATTTGTACTTAAAAGTTAATTTAAATGAATTAAATTCTATTATTATATTAAAATTTAATACTATATGAAAGTGACTTTTTTATATATATTATAGATTTAAAAAATAAAAATAAGAGATCAAATCTGGGTCAAAAAATGTAATAAATAAACAAAATATATGGGTGCGACTCAATCCGCTCCCTAGTTCACTAGTCAGGGAACTGATTAGGGCATAAGTCAATGGGCTGACTCCCCGGCAACTGAACTAGGGAGCGGATTGAGACGCACCCTATGAGTAAAAATTATTTGGATTATTAATGCAATTTCTCATTAATGCGATTATCTAATCAGCCAATCACATGGCAGTTCTTCAGCATTTAGGGGTGTGGTCCTGGTCAAGACAATCTCCTGAACTCCAAACTGAATGTCAGAATGGGAAAGAAAGGTGATTTAAGCCGTTTTGAGCGTGGCATGGTTGTTGGTGCCAGACGGGCCGGTCTGAGTATTTCACAATCTGCTCAGTTACTGGGATTTACACACACAACCATTTCTAGGGTTTACAAAGAATGGTGTGAAAAGGGAAGAGCATCCAGTCTGCAGCAGTCCTGTGGGAGAAAATGCCTTGTTGATGCTCGAGGTCAGAGGAGAATGGGCCGACTGATTCAAGCTGATAGAAGAGCAACTTTGACTGAAATAACCACTCGTTACAACCGAGGTGTAGCGGCAAAACAAGCTTCAAATTTCCAGTTTTGTCTCTTGTTTCTTGGCCACTGTGAGAGGTGATGATGCAATATTTCGGACGCGTGCAAAGTAGTATGAATTGAACCCAAGAGGCGTGTTGATGTTTCTTAACGATAACTGAGGTTTATTAAATCAAAATAAAGATGCATTGTAGCATAAAACAAACAAACAACTGCAAGGCCGCTTTCAGGCTTTCTCCATGTGCACGGTCAAAAGACTGTGTGCTCTTGCACCAGCGCCCCCCTCCTGTCAGGGGTGGCCTATCCTCTTAAACATTTACTTCACCTATAGAGGGCACACACTCAAAGAAATAAACAATTAATAATACAACAACAAAATTATATTTAAATAAACAAATTGATAAAAAATTAAATAAACTAGTAACTATGGCTCCTACACCCGGCCCCTAATTGAGGGTTAAAGCATCAATTACAATAAATTAAATGTAAAAGGAGCCAAATGTGTCTATACAAGAAAAATGAATACTCATCTTTATTCAGTTGTCACTTCTATTTTTCAGACCTTATCTTCTGCATCCTCTACTAGCAGGCAAAGTTTGGTAATAGGTCTTTCCAAGAAACCAGTCTTTGTCTTAAGTTTAACAGTTCTTATGAGTCCTTTGGAATCAGGTAGAACTTCGGTTACTCTTCCAATAGGCCACGATCCACGAGGTGCTGAACTGTCCACAACTAGCACAATATCTCCTTTCTGCAGTCCTCTTTTAGCAGTAAACCATCTTTGACGTTCCTGCAGCAATGGTAAGTATTCCTGTGACCACCTCTTCCAAAACAGGTCTGCTAAATATTGTACTTGCCTCCAACGACGTCTGATGTATATATATGATTTTTGAAACAATCCAGGTGGCAATGTAGGGCTAGACTTTAACAGGAGAATGTGATTTGGTGTAAGAGGTTCCAGATCATGATGGTCATCAGACAATGTGGTAATGGGACGACAATTCAGGATAGCTTCTATCTCACAAAAGAGTGTTTGTAGTTCTTCATCATCCAGGGTGTGTTGTTGTAGAATAGAGCATAATATCTGCCTCACCATTCGAATGAGTCTCTCCCAAACTCCTCCATGATGTGAAGCTGATGGAGGATTGAATGTCCACTGAATTCCCCTTTGGAGCATTGCCTTCTGGATTCTGCTTTGGTTCCATTCTGAAAGTGACTTCCGTAATTCTCTGTTTGCACCCACCAGGTTAGTTCCGTTGTCAGATCGGATATGCAGTACTTGACCTCTTCTGGCTATGAATCGTCTTAGAGCGTCAATGCAGGAATCGGTGTTCAGTGAGTGAGCCATTTCTAGGTGAACCGCTCTGCTTGTCATGCAAGTAAAAATGACTCCATACCTTTTTACTTGACTTCTACCTCTTTTTGTCTCGAAAGGTCCAAAGTAGTCAACGCCAACATTGCTGAAAGGTGGAAGATCAGCTCGTAGTCTTTCCTTTGGTAAATCTGCCATCTTTTGCTCTCCAATCTTTCCTCTTACACGCTTACACACCACACATTTAGAAAGAACTTTGCGGGCTGCAGAATTGGCATTTATAATCCAATATTTCTTTCTTAAGTGTGAGAGAACATGGTTTCTGCCAGCATGTCCAAGCTGTTCGTGAATATGTTGAAGGATAAGTGTGGAGATGTGAAGATCTTTGGGAAGTATTATTGGTCGCTTTGACTCATCAGGCATTGCAGACTTGTCCAATCTTCCTCCAACTCTCAAAACTCCATCATCCATCACAGGGTCTAGCTTGTACAGGCTGCTGAATCTATTCAAGCGCTTTCCTACAAATGATGCCTTTCCAATTCTTGATATTTCCTCTGAGTACCTTTGTCTCTGGCAAAACTCCACAATGGCCTTTTCTGCTTCCAAAATATTATCCAGGGTAATGGATTGCCCTCCAAGTGATGTCTTGAATGCTTTAATTTCACCACATACCTTGTTTTGGCTCTGAGTGTCCATATTCACGCAGGTTGCCTGTATTTCTTTTCTTTTTGCACTGAGCAAGCAAAGGATCTTCTTGAATTTCAAGAACCATGCTACCGCCATCTTCAGCTTTGTCCAACTTGAGAAGTAGTTAAGCAGTTGGCAGGTAGGATTTTCCTTGTCTTTAATGACAGTACTGTACACAATGGTGTTCCTTTTAACTTCAAGATCATCTAGAGAGAGAGACATGGGTCCCATGGACTCTTTAGGCCATTCCTCTTCTTTCTTCCATAGAAAGTCTGGTCCGTGGATCCATTCTTTGCACTTCACCAATGTGCTGGCACTCACCCCTCTTGATGCTAAGTCAGCTGGGTTCTGCTTTGTTCTGATGAATTTCCACTGTGTTACCTCTGTGTTTTCTCTAATAACAGAGATCCTATTAGCTACAAAGGTGTGGAATCTTGCATTCTCATTTGCAACATATTTCAGCACTGACTGACTATCAGTCCAAAAGGTTGAGGTTTTCAGATCTATCTCCAATGCCTTCCTTACCATGATGTCCACTCTGACTGCTAGCACTGCTGCTGTAAGTTCTAGACGTGGAATTGTGACTTGCTTAAGTGGGGCCACTCTGGCTTTCCCCAACATGAAAGACACATGTACAGCACACATATCATCGGTCAATCTCAAATAACTCACTATGCCGTAACCTTGTTCACTGGCATCGGAGAAATGATGCAGCTCTGCTCGCTTCAACCTTCCAAACCCAGTTGGTTTTACACAACGTGCCACTCTGAAATCTTGTATATCATCAAGATCCTTTATCCACTTTGTCCACTTATCTACTGCAGCCTGTGGTATTTCCTCATCCCAACCACATTTAATCCTACATAGGTCTTGGAGAAGTAATTTGGCAGGTAGAGTAAAGGGACTCAAAAATCCAAGTGGGTCATATATCGAACTCACAAATGATAGTAAGTTTCTTCGGGTGTGGGATCTGCACTTGACAGTGATGTTGAAATTAAACTCATCATTCTCCACGCACCACAACAATCCAAGAGCTCTTTCAGTAGGAAGCTTTTCCCTGTCGAGATCCAGTGTCTTCACATTCAAAGCTCTGTCTTCCTTTGCAATGTGTGCAAGAACAGTACGACTGTTACTCACCCACTTTGTGAGGTGGAATCCTCCTTTTCGACAGAGAGATGTAAGGTCTTTTACCAGCTCTACTGCTTCATGCTCTGTTGGCAGTGACTTCAAGCAATCATCTACATAGAAGTTGTTCTCAACAGTGCTTATTACCTCAGTTCGAAAACAATCTTTGTTATCTTTGGCTGTTTGCCTTAGAGCAAAGTTAGCACAACTGGGGGATGAGACCGCTCCAAATAGATGTACCAGCATTCGATGTTCCACAGCAGGCATACTGACATCACCACCTGGCCACCAGAGGAATCGCAGGAAGTCAACATCCGATCTTGACACTCTGACCTGGTGGAACATGGCCTTGATATCTGTCATAACTGCTACAGGCTCTTGGCGAAATCTGGTGAGGACATTGAAAAGTGTGCTGGTCAAATCAGGACCCTGAAGAAGTTCTGAGTTGAGGGATTTACCTTGAAAGGTAGCACCACAGTCAAAGACTACTCTTATGGTCTGCTTTTGCGGATGGTATACACCATGATGTGGGATGTACCACAATTTACCATCTGATATTTTCAGCTCTTGTTGCGGCACCACTTCAGCATAGCCCTTATTTATGACTTCTGTTAGAAAATCAGTATAGTCTGCTCTGAATTGTTCATTCCTTTTGAATTTTCTTTCTAAACTTTTAAGTCTCTGTTCTGCCACTTGATAATTGTTAGGCAACGCTGTGTCATGTTTCCTGAAAGGTAGATCAAGAGTGTAATGTCCATCTTTCAACTTGATTGACTCTTCTGCAATCATGATGAATCTTTTGTCTTCAACAGACATTTCAGCCTTGTCTTCTCTTGATCGCTCATTAAAATCATGGTTGTATTGTTGCATCAATATTTCTTCCAAGTTTGAGACAGAAATTCTGTTAACAACAACATTATCACAGCTACCCCTGTTTGCTGTGCCTTTGCCTTGTAGAGGACCATTAATAACCCATCCTAACAGGGTCTTAACTGCATATGGTCCATCCCCTTGGCTATTAAGGACCTTCCAAGGTTCAATGGCTTTGGGAGAATTGCTTCCAATCAACAACTCCACCTTGGATGGAATCCTAGGAAATTGTACCTGACTCAGGTAAGGCCATTTAGACAGCTCTTCCCTTGTGGGAATGTTACAGGTGTCAACGGGCATGCTCTGCTGTGTGTAGACTTCTGGTAATAGAATAAAGTTATTTTCCTCCAATGAAGAGACTTCCAACCCACTGATGACGTACGAGGGCACAGACTTATCCTGGCTCATTGTTCGAAGAAGAATATTGGTCTTTCTTCCAGTAATGTTGAGTTTCCTCATAAGATCCTCTGTGCAGAAGCTTGCAGAGCTGCCAGGATCAAGAAAGGCATATGTGTGCAGTATCTTACTTCCTTTAGAACTTTTAACCTGTACTGGTACAATTGACAATAAACACTCTGTGTAACTCTGAGAGTTTCTGACTCCAGTATGCTTACCATCTTGAAGCGACACCTGTGTACTACTCACAGGTGTTTTCTTCACTTGTTTAGATGATATGAATGGTGTGATGTGTAACACACTTGGATGCTGTTTGTTGCATACGGTGCAGGTTAGCTGTTTTGTGCAGTCTTTACTCACATGTCCTGCTTTGGTTAGGCACCCGAAACAGATTCCATTCTGTCTTATGAAGTTTATCTTTTCCCTGTGTGGCTGCTTTTCAAACTGCAAGCATGACATCAACTCATGTCCATTGTTACAGTAGAGACAACATGATGATGGCTGTGAATCTTTAGAAGCGGTCTGTGGTGAGTTCACATGCACGTTGGTCGCAAAACTGCCTTTGGATTTGGGCTTCACTAAGATTTTAGGCTTTCCTTTACTTGGGCTTGAGTCTTGGATATCCCCAAAAATTGGGTCTGAGACAATGTTAGCTTGTTTTTCAATGAAACTGACAAGATCTACCATCTTTATCTTGTTTCTCCTCTGCTCTTGTAACTCAAATGCCTTCGTGCGCCACCGCTCTCTGAGCTTGTATGGGAGCTTGAGGGCAATATTCCTCATATTGGAGACTGTGTCTAATTCTTCCATGAACTCCAAGTCTTCCATACCATTACAGCAGCTTCTAAGAAACAGTGCAAATGCCTGTAAAGCCTTTGGATCTTCTGATTTTATTGAAGGCCAGGAAAGTGCTTTCTCAATATAAGCACATGAAATCCTAAATGCATTACCAAAGTGTTCTTTCAATAGCTGTTTTGCCTTTTGGTAACCTCTGCTCGGTGACATGTGTTGGCAACTTCTTACGAGCTCCTGTGGTAGCCCCCTTGTGTACTGAATGAGAAAGTGCAGCCTGTCTGCGTTATCATCAGTTTTACTCTCAATGATATGTTCAAAAGAGTGAAGAAATGACCTGTATTGCAGGATATCTCCATTAAAGATTGGCATTTCTCCTCTTGGTAAGGTGGAAAGAAGTTGTTGTTTCACAAGCATGTCAGTCAAGTTGTTTTGTCTTTGAAGAACTGTAGCAAGATCAGGCACTTGTGTGATATTAGATGACATTGAGTGAATACCTTGTAGTGGTCTTGCTTGAGTTGTATGAGAGATTTGTGCAGATGATTTCGAATCAGCAATCATAGAGGTGGATTGATGAATTGCATTGCTAATCTGAGGATAGGAATGTCTTGGTGCAGTAGAGAGTTGTGCATGAACAGCGGACTCCTTTGGACGCACCTCTTGTGTGTTTGTTGCACTGGATGGAGTCTTATTCATCACCTCATCACAATACACATTCATAGCATCTTTTGTGACTGCATCTCCATTGGTTTCAGGGTTTTCAGCATTCTTGAGATACTCAATTTTTGCTGTGTTGGCTGCAATTTCAGCTTGAACTTCCCACATCTCCTTCATCTTTCTAAGTTCTTCTTCTTTTGTCTCTATAGCATGTTTTTGCTGCAATGCATCGGCTTTGGCACGTAAAGCTGCCCTCTCTGCCTCTGCACAGATGCGCGCTGAAACTGATGTTGACACACTTGATCTGCTTGATCTGCTAGATCTACTGCTACGCACAGATGCAACAACTGAAGTGTTATCTTCATCAATTAGCTGGTCAGTCACTTTTAGAGCAGAATAAACTTGAGTACAGGGTCCCCGCGGAGTCTTAAAAAGTCTTAAAAAGTATTAAATTTCAGAATCAAAATATAAGGCCTTAAAAAGTCTTAAATTCGCGGAAGCACTGCGTTCTAGGTCTTAAATAATGTTAAACAGGTCTTAATTTTCCTACGTCCATGTAACGCTACCTCATTGAAATGCTCTCGCCTCCCGCAGCACGCGCGCACGTGTGTGTGTGTGTGTGTGTTTGTTCCGTGGTGTTTGTAGTTCTTTCTTTCGCTAGACCAACTATTGTTCGCTCTATTACAACTACAAATTAGACAAGCATGCCACGTGTATTGCAGCCAATCAGCCTTCGTGTTATTGGCACGAGCCTCTTTCTGATCGCACCCCACAGACGCATAAAACGGATTTTATTCTTCAGCTGAGTCTGACGGTTCTTGCAGTTCCGCGATCGTGAACGCGAAGGCGAATCTTTCTCACCATCTGGCTTAATGACCAAATAAAAGTATAATATACCCGATTGCACTAAATAGAGTTAATAACAGTGATGTAGACGCCGAACTCCGATGTCAGACTGCGTGTGTTTGCTGCCTGTCAGCGCTCGCGCGAGTGTATTGAATGTGTTATTTTTAGGCTCATTAGCCTAACGTTACTCTTGAACGATCAAATATACACATTATGCATATGTCTATATCCTGATTTGAGTTAAAAAGTTTGGGAACTGTCAGTAAGTACTGGATCTGGGCATTAGTAAGCTCTCAAATTGAAAGCAAACTAGCTTAACAACAACACAAACGGGGAAAACAGCACTTACACTTAAAGGAACACTCCAACTTTTTTAGAAATCGGGCTTATTCTACTTTGCTACATTTAGATATGTGGGGAAATGCATTTTAAGCTAAGCTAGCGGCGACCCTGCCAAACTAAAACAATGCATGCACTGAGACAAATGCATTTGCCCACATATCTAAATGGGGTTTATCCAAAAGAAGTTGAATAAGCCCTATTTCTAAAAAAAGTGGAGTGTTCCTCTTTGTATGCATCTTTATGTTGTATTTATTTGTCCTATTGTCATTTGTTTATAAGTATATATTTTATTACTGACCGATTACTTGATTACGTAATTACTTAATAACGTTTTACTTATATTAAGCAATTGCTTATTGTTGTGGTTTATTTTTAAGATGTTGGTCATATTTCCCACCCCAAGCGATCGTGTTATTAAAGATAGATAGTGCACTACTGGAACAGCCTTTTTTGTTTTTGTAATATGCCTACCAAACAAGATTCATGCATTTTGTTAGTTTTATTGCCATGTGTGATCATTGTGCATCTAACATAATAATATGGTTAATGTTGCATCCTAGTTATGAAAAAATAAAAATGTATGAAAGTGACCACCACAAAAAATAATATATATATATATATATATATATATATATATATATATATATATATATATATATATATATATATATATATATATTAGGGCTGGGTATCGATTCAGATGTTCAGATTCGATTCGATTTTGATTCACAAGTCCTCAAATCGATTCAATTTCGATTCTCAATTCGATTTTCGATTCAACTCAAATGAATATAGATTTAATACAAATACTATAGGTATTTATAAAAAAGAACAGTGAACATAAATGTGTAATTAAAAAGAAATGAAGAGCCACAATCATGTATGTAAAACTTTTTATTTTAGGTACACCTGAGTACATTAAAACAGAACGCATCTCTGTATTTCAAATCCATACAATTGTTAAATACAATTTTGATGCAACTTTATTTAAAAAAAAATTATCTGAGAAGTATTTTATGGATGTTTTGATATATTTATTTTAAAACATAAAAAGCTAGGATATTGGATGTTTTTTAATAGCAATTTTCAGTACACGACAAGCTTCTTGCGATTTTGCTGCTCATGTGTACAAATTTACTTTTCATACATGAGAAATGCGTTCATAATTTTTTTAGTCTATGGGTGAGTAGTTGTCGTGGTAACAGACAACAATACCTTAACTGACTTAAGTTGACTGTGGACTAACTATTATTAGAGGAAATCTGTTTATAGTATAAGCTATTAGGGTTTGAATTATTGATCCTGCGCTGTATATGGACTATAATTTGAATATGTCTATAATGGCTAACGTACGTGCTTAAGTGACTGCTCAAGTTTAATTGATCCTAATGCAAGGCAAGCATTCGCGTGTATGTGATTATTTTTAGCAGTTGTGTGCTCGGCTATGTGTGTGTGTTGTCACATCAAATGGTTCCGCAGATTTTTAGTATTACTACAGCATTTCACCTTAGCATTATAAAAGGCGACACCGCACCGGAAGCTGCCATTTAAACACTGAATGGATAAATGATGTGCGCCTCTTGCTCCTTTGTAAGATCACGCAAGGCAAATGGGTGACATCTAGTGGAGAAGACTAGTAAATAGATTTACGTTAAGCTTATGTTCAATGTTAGCGGAAATAAATATTTAAAACAATCGATTCATGTCCTTTGAGAATCGATTCTGAATGAACCAGATTTTAAAAACCGATTAATCGAAAAATCGATTTTTTTTTGTTTTTTTTTTTTTTTTTGCCCAGCCCTAATATATATATGCTAATCCTGGTGGGATTGAGCTATGAATAATAAGTTCACTAATACTTATACTAATACTTAAAACTGTTCAATTTAAAATAAATTAAATAATATAAGTTTAAGTAATTGAGTGATTCTGGATTTCTTATGCATGTTTTTTTTATTGCGCAATATAGGTCTTAAATTTTATTCATAATGGTCTTAAAAAGGTCTTAAAAAGTCTTAAATTTGACTTGGTAAAACCTGCAGATACCCTGGAGTACTAGTTTGAGAGTCAGGTTCTTGAATAGTAGACATCCACTTCTCAACAGTAGAAACAAACATATCAACTTGGATCATTCTTGGTTCATACCAGGTTTTCAGGTCTTCAACTTTGTCCTCTTCACTTAACACTTGTACATATGATTCTTGAAGAGATTTGAATTCAACAAACATCTCATTGAACTTCATCATGTTTCCCTTTACTTCTTCAAGATATTCAGCAGCAGTCATCAAAGAGTTAATAATATTCATTCGTCTTGTAAGGTGTGCCATCTTGCCTGCTCTGGAGGCTTTCAAACGAGCAGCAACCTCATTCAAGTCCTTTTGAGCTGAGCTTGGTGATTGCTCTAGATCAGACTCATCCATTTTGTCTCAAACATGCAAATCTCCTCTTTCCGAAGACAAACTTTTCAAATTTCCTTTGTTTTCACTTTAAAAATCACATTAATTAAAACCTTTGAACTCTTCCATCAAATTAATCATTTCATCCAGTTCAGCAAACTTGAAAGTCTTTCCAATAACATTCAAATTTAACTCAGCATGTTTTTTCCACAAGCACATACCTCTTTGAGAAGTTTCCTTTGTTTGCTGCTTCCAATGCCATGTGGTCTCAAACAGTTCAAACCTCCATTCATGTTCAGTTTTAAGAATCCTCTTCTTCTCAAACCTATTCCATTTTCAAAGCAAGTCTTTTGACATTTTGTAGCGGCAAAACAAGCTTCAAATTTCCAGTTTTGTCTCTTGTTTCTTGGCCACTGTGAGAGGTGATGATGCAATATTTCGGACGCGTGCAAAGTAGTATGAATTGAACCCAAGAGGCGTGTTGATGTTTCTTAACGATAACTAAGGTTTATTAAATCAAAATAAAGATGCATTGTAGCATAAAACAAACAAACAACTGCAAGGCCGCTTTCAGGCTTTCTCCATGTGCACGGTCAAAAGACTGTGTGCTCTTGCACCAGCGCCCCCCTCCTGTCAGGGGTGGCCTATCCTCTTAAACATTTACTTCACCTATAGAGGGCACACACTCAAAGAAATAAACAATTAATAATACAACAACAAAATTATATTTAAATAAACAAATTGATAAAAAATTAAATAAACTAGTAACTATGGCTCCTACACGAGGTATGCAGCAAAGCATTTGTGAAGCCACAACACACACAACCTTGAGGCGGATGGGCTACACCAGCAGAAGACCCCACCGGGGACCACTCATCTCCACTACAAATAGGAAAAAGAGGCGACAATCTGCACAAGCCGACCAAAATTGGCCAGTTGAAGACTGGAGAAATGTTGCCTGGTCTGATGAGTCTCGATTTCTGTTGAGACATTCAGATGGTAGAGTCAGAATTTGGCGTAAACAGAATGAGAACATGGATCCATCATGCCTTGTTCCCACTGTGCAGGCTGGTGGTGGTGGTGTAATGGTGTGGGGGATGTTTTCTTGGCACACTTTAGGCCCCTTAGTGCCAATTGGGCATCGTTTACATCACACAGGACCTGTGTCCCTCAGAAGAGAGTCGGATTGAGACAGACAGAGGGATTCTCTCGAATTAATCTCTTTCCACGGCATTTCTTTAAAGGCGGAGTCGCTTTTCCTGGAATTATCAGCAGCTTTTCCTGTCGTGCTGACTTTACTTAGAGTCTCTCTCTCTCTCTCTCTCTCTCTCTCGCTCTCTCTCTGAGTCTCTCTGAGTCTCCCTCTCTCTCTCTCTCTCTCTCTCTCTCTCTCTCTCTGAGTCTCTCTCTCTCTCTCACTCTCTCTCTGAGTCTCTCTGAGTCTCCCCCCCCCCTCTCTCTCTCTCTCTCTCTCTCTCTCTCTCTCTCTCTCTCTCTCTCTGAGTCTCTGTGTGTTCGTGATGTACAATTCATCAAAGAATCATTCAATTGAGTCGAATCCGTGCATGAACCGGATCACAATACCGCACTCTAAATGACTCGGTTCATGAATCGGTTCGAAACTTTAGGAGCAGCTCTTCCCCTTTTTGCAGTTTATTTATTTTAAACATTAGGATAAATACTGCAGTCATAATATATATATATATATATATATATATATATATATATATATATATATATATATATATATATATATATATATATATATATATATTTTGTTTTGTTTTTGTTTCTCAGAGTTAATTATGAGTGGATCAGTTTAACAATATTTTACTACACGTTTTTTGATAACTGATATTTTTTATAATAATGCAATATTTAGCTGATAATTTGCTGTATAATTGTCACATTTTAGGAAATGCTTCAACGTGCAAAATCTGAAAGATGCAAATAAATTTTACTGAGATGTGGTTCTAGTATTTTTTCTATGTTCTGAATTCATAATTATAATCTGTTCAATTAACTACTTTGCTTTCTTGTAATGCAAAACCATCACAAAATGAAAAGGATGTATGCGTGTTGATGTAAACTAAAACTAAAAGATATTTTATGAAATATGCAGATATTTAAAAAGAGAAATGGTAACATTGGGATGTTTGAGGAAAGCCACGCCGTGATGTTACGTGGGTAACGTGATGACGTAAAAGAATCACTGAATTGCTGATTCACTGAATCGAACTGCTCGAAAGAACCGACTCGTGGAAGTGGGTCGGACTTCCCTCTGTAGTGTGTGTGTGTGTGAGTGAGTGTGTGTGTGTGAGTTGAGCGTCGCACACTGGCAGTGACTTTGGATTAAGCGTGTTTATGGGTGAATGAACCATCTGGAATTCTTGCTCTGGCACAAGAGCTTTTTTTCCGCGTAAAACAATCTTTGTGAAATCTGGACAGAAGTTCTGAAATGGCTGTGAAGCGAGAAGCGACGCGAAATCCATCGGTGGGTGAAACAACTGCGTACCGTAATGCGTGTGTGTGTGTGTGTGTGTGTGTGTCATTAATCTGTGATAATATTCCTCATGCATGTTTACTGTAAATCTTGCATTGTTGCACTCCGAGCGTTTGTGAAGCTCTTCGGAGTTAAAGTGAATTCCTGTGGAAATGAGTCACATTTTGTTCTGTTAAACTGCGATTTTCAGGTCAATGAGTGTTTAACTTAGAGTAACTGAAGATTGTTTTTGGTCTGTTGCTTTTTAACAGTTAAACATTAGTTCCTCCTGATGCTTCGATCAATGCACATAATGATAAACTCAACTTCTGATTGATTATCTGATGGCTTCGTTTAGAGTGGAAATGAGGTGGACAAAGCTGCTTTTTGACCTTTACATAATTCTCATGCATTTGTATAATTTATCATATTGTATTATTGAGCGTTATTGGTTATGTTTTAAAATGTGACATTTGAAATCAGGGCCATATGTGTGAATAATGACTACAGTTGGTCATACCGTTTCAAATCGACCGAATCTTAATTTTTTTTGTTAATATTTCCTCTGTGGTAAGACGAGCATAAATAGTGAATAAAGGCAGAATATGAACCACCTCAGATGTGTATTGACGGAGTAATCTCTGTTGTTGAGGAGGCTCAATGACAGTTTCCACCTGAGATCTGGAGCCGGATTACAGGCGTGTAAAGATGACTTTAGGACCATTTTACTCCTGGAGCCGCATTGAGATCTCCATATCTCTGGGACTGAACCATCGAGGGCCTTTAAAATGGAGAAACCAAAAGAAATGTTTATTAAGAACCAGAATCTAGAAGGATGTTAAGATATCTTTAATACTTCTGGAGTTACAGGCATGCAAACTCAAGGCGAAGAGCCTCCAGAAGTGCTTATCCCCCATGTTTGAGCGCTCACCGTTGGCATATAATGACACTCAGATTGATAAAGTCAACAGATTTCACTAATAGATCTGCCAATCTCTGTGTGAGAAGAAAATAATGATGCTGCCATCTTTCTGAAGTCATCTTTACACGCCTGTAATCCGGCTCCAGATCTCAGGTGGAAACTGTCATTGAGCCTCCTCTACAGAACAGAGATTACTCCGTCAATACACATCTGAGATGGTTCATATTCTGCCTTTATTCACTATTTATGCTCGTCTCACTATAGAAAAATATGAACAAAATCTAAAATTTGATCGAGGAGCTCTAGTTGAGGTATGTGTTGTCCATAAAAACTAATATTACAATAACTTATTTAGTTTCAGATTCCTCACATACAAACTAAGGTCATTGTTTACAGCAGCCAAACTGTGTCTGTGCTCATTTCTACAGATATGTATTAACTTCTAACAATTGTTCTTTTGTGTCCAGTTGCTCCGACATTAATTAGTGCATCTTCAGTAACGAGCTTCAGTTTCTGTTCACACATAATGAGTGGATGAAGAGGGTTTGGCGTGATGGCCAACCGTACATCTGCTCAGGAACAAAGCTTTAGTGTGTGCTTCTGCTCCAATGAGCACTCTCTGAGGAGATCATATTATAATATTACACAATCAGAAGCACAATGCAAACGGGCCTGGCTCTAATGACGTGTGCGAATGGGGCTGTGCGATATTGAAGAAGCATGCGATATCCAGTGTTGGGTGTTATTAGTTAATAAGTAATTAGTTACTGTACTTTAATTACTTTTCCCTTGAAAAAGTAAAGTAAGGGATTACTCTTGTTTTTTCGGTAATTTAATTACAGTTACTTCTGATGTAAATACTAAATATAATTATATATAATACAATAGTGGACTTAACATCAACATTTAAAGTCTAACTTTAAAATGCATGTTTTTATGTCTCCTCACATTTGTAATACTTTGGTCAGTTAATAAGAGTAATTTATGTATTTTTATATTATTTATTTGAATGAATTAAAAGAGCCGTTTCATGTCTAACCTTGAATCGCTTAACTTGAGGTTGATATAGGATTTAGAAAGTAATTAGTAATTAAATACTTTTTGGAGAGAGTAATTTGTGCAGTAATCTTATTACACTATTGAAGATGTAATTCGTAACTAGTACTTTTTTAGAGTAACTTACCCAACACTGGCGATATCTTATTAAATAATGCGATATGCGATACGATATTGCAATTAGTGTGTAAAATCTATTTCAATTATATTAAAATAATTATTTAAAAAACTGAGAATGAAACCATTTGTGTTTCATATTCTTTCTGGGAAAAGAAAGCATCGCTACAACTTCTGAAAGTGACATTTGTGTCACAAATTGTTCACGTTTCGGTGCGTGTGTCAAGGAGCGCGAGACTGCAAATGATTGTTTTTCGCAAATTACTGCGTCTAATAACTCTTTTTAACGTCAAGCAAGTCCCATAAGTAACAGTAATGTGCCCAGTCTATCTTCAGCCCAATGTGTGACCTAAAGTGGACACTTTCACAATGTTGAAGTAGCCTGTTAAAATCATTCAGATATTGCGAGCCATTGCGATATGTACATTTCGATAATTTCGATATATTGCACAGCCCTAGTGCGAATATTCACTGTGTTCGCTTTCACGGCCGTTTAACACTTCAGGAAGTATCAGCTTATTTCAGGCGTTTCTCCCAGCATTCCCATGTGGGAAATAAAACTACACAAGTTAAAGTGCTCCAAAAATGATAAAGTTGGTTTCTTCAAAGTTAGGTTTTTGTTGTTTGTAATATCTCAACTTTTTTTTTTACTCCACAATGCTAGAGGAGTTTTAGGTGAACATTTTAGGTTTGCTCCCGCTAGAGATAATCGGTTCAAAAGTTGGGGTAATTTTTAATGTGCCCTTTTATTATGGGATTTAAAAGGTTGCTAATTAATGTACATTTCCTGAAGAAAATGTTAGTGGTGCTTAATGTGGCAAAACCAATGTCATTTCCTCTCTCAAGACCCATAAAGGCACTAAAGACGTCGTTACAAAGCCCATCTCACTACAGCGGCTCTACAATCATTGATGAAGAGGCCAGAATAGAGTTAGTGCGCAAAAACACTAAATAACGACTTATATAGAGATGGCCGATTTCAGAACAAAGCTTCGAACCGTTATGAGTCAGTGAATCGACTCATGATTCGAACCGTTATGAGTCAGTGAATCGGCTCATGATTCGGATCGCCAAAGTCTCGTGATTTCAGCAGATTGACTCGTGATCCGAATCATGAGTCGATTCACTGACTCATAACGGTTCGAATCATGAGTCGATTCACTGACTCATAACGGTTCGAATCATGAGTCGATTCACTGACTCATAACGGTTCGAAGCTTTGTTCTGAAATCGGCCATCACTATATAAGTCGTTATTTAGTGTTTTTGCGCACTAACTCTATTCTGGCCTCTTCATCAATGATTGTAGAGCCGCTGTAGTGAGATGGGCTTTGTAACGACGTCTTTAGTGCCTTTATGGGTCTTGAGAGAGGAAATGACATTGGTGTCAATGAAGGCCTTTCTGAGCCATCGGATTTCAACACTAATATCTTCATCTGTGTGTGAAGATGAGCGGAGGTCTGACGGGTGGCCAACCACAGGAGGAATTAATCACACAATGCACATTACTGGCTGAACTAACCCTTTAATCGGTCTTTATTGGACTGATCCGTCCAGTAAGATTTAATGAGAAATGTTGAGCTCTCTTCCGAAACGCTTTAACTCCGGAGGAACACTGGAGAGAGTTCCAGAATAAAGATCTCTCTCTTTTGCTTTTCCTACAGCTTATGATAATCAAATATTAATGAGTCATGAAAGCTTTGAGTGTTATGTGAGGCGGAATACACCACCGCTCAAAAACCGGAGGTCTCAGCAATCATAACTCCATATTAAAGCAGTGAAATATTCCTCCAGTGTAGATCATCTGTTCTCCGTGTGAATATACAGTAAAGTGTGGTTTATTCCTTAGTGTTGTAGTAATCGAGGCCGGTCTTAAGACCATTTTGTGAAGGTTTTGGTCTTATCTTGGACTTGGTTTAACTGGTGCATTGTCTGATTTAACATCATTAATGTGATGTGATGTGATGTGATGTAAAACTTGCTGCTTAAAATCAAATGCAATCAATAACTTCTTTATGTGATTTATTGTTTTATGTGCTGCCGGGTTCAAAAGCAACACAGCACTGTCTCAAAAATGCCCACAAAAATCAGGATTTCGTTTTTTTATAAAACACACACTGCAAAAAAAGCTTTTCTTACTCAGTATTTTTGTCTTGTTTCTAGTCCAAACATCTAAAAATTCTTAAAACAAGAAGTATTTACTAGACAAGCAAAAGTAATTGTCTTGTTTTGGGGAAAATAACTCAAAATGAAGAGAGTTTTTGCTTAAAATAAGATAAATAATCTGCCAATGGGGTGAGAAAAGTACGGCCCCACTTTATATTATCTGGCCTTAAGTACTTACATTAAAAAATGAGTACAATGTACTGTGTTCATATTGTATTGCAAAACACTTTTGCTGATATTGAGGTGGGATATACGGGTAAAATTAAGCACAGGTGTGTGTGTGTGAGGGAGTTTAAGGGTAGAGTTAGGGTCAGGTGTGGTGTGTGTGAGTGAGTTTAAGGGTAGGGTCAGGGTCAGGTGTGTGTGTGTGTGAGTTTAAGGGTAGGGTCAGGTGTGTGTGTGAGTTTAAGGGTAGGGTCAGGGTCAGGTGTGTGTGTGTGTGAGTTTAAGGGTAGAGTTAGGGTCAGGTGTGTGTGTGTGAGTGAGTTTAAGGGTAGGGTCAGGGTCAGGTGTGTGTGTGTGTGAGTTTAAGGGTAGGGTCAGGTGTGTGTGTGTGTGTGTGAGTTTAAGGGTAGGGTCAGGGTCAGGTGTGTGTGTGTGTGTGTGAGAGTTTAAGGGTAGGGTCAGGGTCAGGTGTGTGTGTGTGTGAGTTTAAGGGTTGGGTCAGGTGTGTGTGTGTGTGAGTTTAAGGGTAGGGTCAGGGTCAGGTGTGTGTGTGTGTGTGAGTTTAAGGGTAGGGTAAGGGTCAGGTGTGTGTGTGTGTGAGTTTAAGGGTAGGGTCAGGGTCAGGTGTGTGTGTGTGTGTGAGTTTAAGGGTAGGGTCAGGTGTGTGTGTGTGTGTGAGTTTAAGGGTAGGGTCAGGGTCAGGTGTGTGTGTGTGTGTGTGAGAGTTTAAGGGTAGGGTCAGGGTCAGGTGTGTGTGTGTGTGAGTTTAAGGGTTGGGTCAGGTGTGTGTGTGTGTGAGTTTAAGGGTAGGGTCAGGGTCAGGTGTGTGTGTGTGTGTGAGTTTAAGGGTAGGGTAAGGGTCAGGTGTGTGTGTGTGTGAGTTTAAGGGTAGGGTCAGGGTCAGGTGTGTGTGTGTGTGTGAGTTTAAGGGTAGGGTCAGGTGTGTGTGTGTGTGTGAGTTTAAGGGTAGGGTCAGGGTCAGGTGTGTGTGTGTGTGTGTGAGAGTTTAAGGGTAGGGTCAGGGTCAGGTGTGTGTGTGTGTGAGTTTAAGGGTAGAGTTAGGGTCAGGTGTGTGTGTGTGAGTGAGTTTAAGGGTAGGGTCAGGGTCAGGTGTGTGTGTGTGTGAGTTTAAGGGTAGGGTCAGGTGTGTGTGTGTGTGTGTGAGTTTAAGGGTAGGGTCAGGGTCAGGTGTGTGTGTGTGTGTGTGAGAGTTTAAGGGTAGGGTCAGGGTCAGGTGTGTGTGTGTGTGAGTTTAAGGGTTGGGTCAGGTGTGTGTGTGTGTGAGTTTAAGGGTAGGGTCAGGGTCAGGTGTGTGTGTGTGTGTGAGTTTAAGGGTAGGGTAAGGGTCAGGTGTGTGTGTGTGTGAGTTTAAGGGTAGGGTCAGGGTCAGGTGTGTGTGTGTGTGTGAGTTTAAGGGTAGGGTCAGGTGTGTGTGTGTGTGTGAGTTTAAGGGTAGGGTCAGGGTCAGGTGTGTGTGTGTGTGTGTGAGAGTTTAAGGGTAGGGTCAGGGTCAGGTGTGTGTGTGTGTGAGTTTAAGGGTTGGGTCAGGTGTGTGTGTGTGTGTGAGTTTAAGGGTAGGGTCAGGGTCAGGTGTGTGTGTGTGTGTGAGTTTAAGGGTAGGGTAAGGGTCAGGTGTGTGTGTGTGTGAGTTTAAGGGTAGGGTCAGGGTCAGGTGTGTGTGTGTGTGTGTGAGTTTAAGGGTAGGGTCAGGTGTGTGTGTGTGAGTGAGTTTAAGGGTAGGGTCAGGTGTGTGTGTGTGAGTGAGTTTAAGGGTAGGGTCAGGGTCAGGTGTGTGTGTGTGTGAGTTTAAGGGTAGGGTCAGGGTCAGGTGTGTGTGTGTGTGTGTGTGTGAGTTTAAGGGTAGGGTTAGGGTCAGGTGTGTGTGTGTGTGTGAGTTTAAGGGTAGGGTCAGGTGTGGTGTGTGTGTGAGTTTAAGGGTAGGGTTAGGTGTGTGTGTGTGTGTGTGTGTGTGAGTTTAAGGGTAGGGTTAGGGTTAGGTGTGTGTGTGTGTGTGAGTTTAAGGGTAGAGTTAGGGTCAGGTGTGTGTGTGTGTGTGTGTGAGTTTAAGGGTAGAGTTAGGCACAGGTGTGTGTGTGTGTGTGAGTTTAAGGGTTGGGTTAGGGTCAGGTGTGTGTGTGTGTGTGTGTGAGTTTAAGGGTAGGGTTAGGGTCAGGTGTGTGTGTGTGTGAGTTTAAGGGTAGGGTTAGGGTCAGGTGTGTGTGTGTGTGAGTTTAAGGGTAGGGTTAGGGACAGGTGTGGTGTGTGTGTGAGTTTAAGGGTAGAGTTAGGGTCAGGTGTGGTGTGTGTGTGTGAGTTTAAGGGTTGGGTTAGGGACAGGTGTGGTGTGTGTGTGAGTTTAAGGGTAGAGTTAGGGTCAGGTGTGTGTGTGAGTTTAAGGGTAGGGTCAGGGTCAGGTGTGTGTGTGTGTGTGAGTTTAAGGGTAGAGTTAGGCACAGGTGTGTGTGTGTGTGTGAGTTTAAGGGTTGGGTTAGGGACAGGTGTGGTGTGTGTGTGAGTTTAAGGGTAGAGTTAGGCACAGGTGTGTGTGTGTGTGTGAGTTTAAGGGTTGGGTTAGGGTCAGGTGTGTGTGTGTGTGAGTTTAAGGGTAGGGTTAGGGTCAGGTGTGTGTGTGTGTGAGTTTAAGGGTAGGGTTAGGGTCAGGTGTGTGTGTGTGTGTGAGTTTAAGGGTAGGGTTAGGGTCAGGTGTGTGTGTGTGTGTGAGTTTAAGGGTAGGGTCAGGGTCAGGTGTGTGTGTGTGTGTGAGTTTAAGGGTAGAGTTAGGCACAGGTGTGTGTGTGTGTGTGAGTTTAAGGGTTGGGTTAGGGTCAGGTGTGTGTGTGTGTGAGTTTAAGGGTAGGGTTAGGGTCAGGTGTGTGTGTGTGTGAGTTTAAGGGTAGGGTTAGGGACAGGTGTGGTGTGTGTGTGAGTTTAAGGGTAGAGTTAGGGTCAGGTGTGGTGTGTGTGTGTGAGTTTAAGGGTTGGGTTAGGGACAGGTGTGGTGTGTGTGTGAGTTTAAGGGTAGAGTTAGGGTCAGGTGTGTGTGTGAGTTTAAGGGTAGGGTCAGGGTCAGGTGTGTGTGTGTGTGTGAGTTTAAGGGTAGAGTTAGGCACAGGTGTGGTGTGTGTGTGAGTTTAAGGGTAGGGTTAGGGACAGGTGTGGTGTGTGTGTGAGTTTAAGGGTAGAGTTAGGGTCAGGTGTGGTGTGTGTGTGTGAGTTTAAGGGTTGGGTTAGGGTCAGGTGTGTGTGTGTGTGAGTTTAAGGGTTGGGTTAGGGTCAGGTGTGGTGTGTGTGTGTGAGTTTAAGGGTTGGGTTAGGGTCAGGTGTGTGTGTGTGTGAGTTTAAGGGTTGGGTTAGGGTCAGGTGTGGTGTGTGTGTGTGAGTTTAAGGGTAGGGTTAGGGTCAGGTGTGTGTGTGTGTGAGTTTAAGGGTAGGGTTAGGGTCAGGTGTGTGTGTGTGTGTGTGAGTTTAAGGGTAGGGTTAGGGACAGGTGTGGTGTGTGTGTGAGTTTAAGGGTAGAGTTAGGCACAGGTGTGTGTGTGTGTGTGAGTTTAAGGGTTGGGTTAGGGACAGGTGTGGTGTGTGTGTGAGTTTAAGGGTAGAGTTAGGCACAGGTGTGGTGTGTGTGTGAGTTTAAGGGTAGGGTTAGGGACAGGTGTGGTGTGTGTGTGAGTTTAAGGGTAGAGTTAGGGTCAGGTGTGGTGTGTGTGTGTGAGTTTAAGGGTTGGGTTAGGGTCAGGTGTGTGTGTGTGTGTGAGTTTAAGGGTAGGGTCAGGTGTGGTGTGTGTGTGAGTTTAAGGGTAGGGTTAGGTGTGTGTGTGTGTGTGTGTGTGTGAGTTTAAGGGTAGGGTTAGGGTTAGGTGTGTGTGTGTGTGTGAGTTTAAGGGTAGAGTTAGGGTCAGGTGTGTGTGTGTGTGTGTGTGAGTTTAAGGGTAGAGTTAGGCACAGGTGTGTGTGTGTGTGTGTGAGTTTAAGGGTTGGGTTAGGGTCAGGTGTGTGTGTGTGTGTGTGTGAGTTTAAGGGTAGGGTTAGGGTCAGGTGTGTGTGTGTGTGAGTTTAAGGGTAGGGTTAGGGTCAGGTGTGTGTGTGTGTGAGTTTAAGGGTAGGGTTAGGGACAGGTGTGGTGTGTGTGTGAGTTTAAGGGTAGAGTTAGGGTCAGGTGTGGTGTGTGTGTGTGAGTTTAAGGGTTGGGTTAGGGACAGGTGTGGTGTGTGTGTGAGTTTAAGGGTAGAGTTAGGGTCAGGTGTGTGTGTGAGTTTAAGGGTAGGGTCAGGGTCAGGTGTGTGTGTGTGTGTGAGTTTAAGGGTAGAGTTAGGCACAGGTGTGTGTGTGTGTGTGAGTTTAAGGGTTGGGTTAGGGACAGGTGTGGTGTGTGTGTGAGTTTAAGGGTAGAGTTAGGCACAGGTGTGTGTGTGTGTGTGAGTTTAAGGGTTGGGTTAGGGTCAGGTGTGTGTGTGTGTGAGTTTAAGGGTAGGGTTAGGGTCAGGTGTGTGTGTGTGTGAGTTTAAGGGTAGGGTTAGGGTCAGGTGTGTGTGTGTGTGTGAGTTTAAGGGTAGGGTTAGGGTCAGGTGTGTGTGTGTGTGTGAGTTTAAGGGTAGGGTCAGGGTCAGGTGTGTGTGTGTGTGTGAGTTTAAGGGTAGAGTTAGGCACAGGTGTGTGTGTGTGTGTGAGTTTAAGGGTTGGGTTAGGGTCAGGTGTGTGTGTGTGTGAGTTTAAGGGTAGGGTTAGGGTCAGGTGTGTGTGTGTGTGAGTTTAAGGGTAGGGTTAGGGACAGGTGTGGTGTGTGTGTGAGTTTAAGGGTAGAGTTAGGGTCAGGTGTGGTGTGTGTGTGTGAGTTTAAGGGTTGGGTTAGGGACAGGTGTGGTGTGTGTGTGAGTTTAAGGGTAGAGTTAGGGTCAGGTGTGTGTGTGAGTTTAAGGGTAGGGTCAGGGTCAGGTGTGTGTGTGTGTGTGAGTTTAAGGGTAGAGTTAGGCACAGGTGTGGTGTGTGTGTGAGTTTAAGGGTAGGGTTAGGGACAGGTGTGGTGTGTGTGTGAGTTTAAGGGTAGAGTTAGGGTCAGGTGTGGTGTGTGTGTGTGAGTTTAAGGGTTGGGTTAGGGTCAGGTGTGTGTGTGTGTGAGTTTAAGGGTTGGGTTAGGGTCAGGTGTGGTGTGTGTGTGTGAGTTTAAGGGTTGGGTTAGGGTCAGGTGTGTGTGTGTGTGAGTTTAAGGGTTGGGTTAGGGTCAGGTGTGGTGTGTGTGTGTGAGTTTAAGGGTAGGGTTAGGGTCAGGTGTGTGTGTGTGTGAGTTTAAGGGTAGGGTTAGGGTCAGGTGTGTGTGTGTGTGTGTGAGTTTAAGGGTAGGGTTAGGGACAGGTGTGGTGTGTGTGTGAGTTTAAGGGTAGAGTTAGGCACAGGTGTGTGTGTGTGTGTGAGTTTAAGGGTTGGGTTAGGGACAGGTGTGGTGTGTGTGTGAGTTTAAGGGTAGAGTTAGGCACAGGTGTGGTGTGTGTGTGAGTTTAAGGGTAGGGTTAGGGACAGGTGTGGTGTGTGTGTGAGTTTAAGGGTAGAGTTAGGGTCAGGTGTGGTGTGTGTGTGTGTGAGTTTAAGGGTTGGGTTAGGGTCAGGTGTGTGTGTGTGTGAGTTTAAGGGTAGGGTTAGGGTCAGGTGTGTGTGTGTGTGAGTTTAAGGGTTGGGTTAGGGTCAGGTGTGTGTGTGTGTGTGTGTGTGAGTGTGTGAGTTTAAGGGTTGGGTTAGGGTCAGGTGTGTGTGTGTGAGTTTAAGGGTAGGGTTAGGGTCAGGTGTGTGTGTGTGTAAGTTTAAGGGTAGGGTTAGGGTCAGGTGTGTGTGTGTGTGAGTTTAAGGGTAGAGTTAGGGTCAGGTGTGTGTGTGTTTGAGTTTAAGGGTAGGGTTAGGGTCAGGTGTGTGTGTGTGAGTTTAAGGGTAGGGTTAGGGTCAGGTGTGTGTGTGTGTAAGTTTAAGGGTAGGGTTAGGGTCAGGTGTGTGTGTGTGTGAGTTTAAGGGTAGAGTTAGGGTCAGGTGTGTGTGTGTGTGTGAGTTTAAGGGTAGAGTTAGGGACAGGTGTGTGTGTGTGTGTGAGTTTAAGGGTAGAGTTAGGGTCAGGTGTGTGTGTGTGTGAGTTTAAGGGTAGGGTTAGGGTCAGGTGTGTGTGTGTGTAAGTTTAAGGGTAGGGTTAGGGTCAGGTGTGTGTGTGTGTGAGTTTAAGGGTAGAGTTAGGGTCAGGTGTGTGTGTGTGTGTGAGTTTAAGGGTAGGGTTAGGGTCAGGTGTGTGTGTGTGTGTGAGTTTAAGGGTAGAGTTAGGGTCAGGTGTGTGTGTGTGTGTGAGTTTAAGGGTAGGGTTAGGGTCAGGTGTGTGTGTGTGTGTGAGTTTAAGGGTAGGGTTAGGGTCAGGTGTGTGTGTGTGTGTGAGTTTAAGGGTAGAGTTAGGGACAGGTGTGTGTGTGTGTGAGTTTAAGGGTAGAGTTAGGCACAGGTGTGTGTGTGTGTGAGTTTAAGGGTAGAGTTAGGCACAGGTGTGTGTGTGTGTGAGTTTAAGGGTAGGGTTAGGTGTAAGGGAACAGCCAAAAGTGTAATTATAAATGTAACTACAGAAGTTAATTACAGACGTAATTATATGCAGGTTATTTAAAAAATGCAAGTACAGTGTAAAAACATGTATATACACAATCCGGTTGTTAAGGCTGACGTCACGCCGCAGCGCTTCCGGGTCCAAACACTCTATCTTATACCACAAGAAAAACTACAAACGGTGCTAATACACACACAATCTGGTGTAACACTACAACAAAAGTTTTAATAATAGCCTTTTTCTCCAAACCAAAATTCCAGATGGCCAGACAGTGATTCATCTTTTATAAATCGGTGAAATATTAATGTCTGTAACGCTGTGACCACAGAGACTGTTGTGTAGACTGTAAGTATTTAAAATGTTTAACTTTTTTAATTGTTTGATGTTTAATATGAAAAAATAGCGCTCATATACGGCCGTCGATGGCCTTCTCAAGTGAAACGAGTTGAGGCTTGGACCCAGAAACGGCGCTCCTTACTTAACAAGCGGATAAGCGCGCTGTATCAAATGATTAATTCAGATGTTAGTACATAGTAGTTAAGGCCACCTAATATAACACGGGTCCAAAAATAATCTTATTTCTGTTTGGGACAGAAACGAGAAACAAGATAATTTTTCTCATCCCATTGGTAGATTGGCATTTTGATGTTGGCAATGTTGATTTTATTTTTACGAAAACAAGGAAAATTTTGATTTAACTGATCTAGTAAATGCATGTTGATTTAAGAATTGTTAGATATTTAGACTAGAAAGAAGACAAAAATACTGAGTAAGAAGAGCATTTTGTGCAGTGTAAAAGTGTAATGTGTGTGTGTCGGCAGACGGCTGTCCGGCTTCCCTGGGTTTGGCAGACGTCCCCATCTCTTCACTGAAGATGGACACTCTGGAGTCGGAGCTGACGTGCCCAATCTGCCTGGAGCTCTTCGAGGACCCTCTTCTGCTGCCCTGCGCCCACAGCCTGTGCTTCAGCTGCGCTCACCGAATCCTGGTGTCCCATCGCAGCCCACCGGACGAATCTGGCACACCCTGCTCCGCCTTCCAGTGCCCCACCTGCCGATATGCCATCTCCCTGGACCAGCAGGGCCTAGACGGGCTCAAGCGGAACCTCACCCTCCAGAACATCATCGAGCGCTTCCAAAAGGCTTCTCCGACCGAGATCGTGGATGCCAGATCTGGCATGAGTTCAGTGCAGTGCCAGTTTTGCGAGCAGGATCCGCCGCAGGAGGCGGTGAAGACCTGCGTGACCTGCGAGGTCTCCTACTGCCAGGAGTGCCTGAGGGCCACTCACCCAAATAAGAAGCCCTTTACGGGCCACCGGCTGACGGAGCCCGTGCCTGATTCGCGGCTGCGAGGTTTGGCCTGTCCGGAGCATGGAGAGGAAAAGGTTAACATGTACTGTGTGACGGATGAGCAGCTCATCTGCTCTCTGTGCAAACTGGTCGGCCTTCACCGCGAGCATCAGGTGGCGGCGCTGGGAGAAAGATTCGACAAGCTCAAGGTAATTAACTGGCTTAAAAACATTTTTGGTGGGGGAAAATACTAGCGTGCCTAAAGTAGGGATGTTTGACCGATGGTTGACCCTATCAACGTTAACCAATCAAGGTTGTCGTTTAAAAAAAAAAAGTGATATACGTAAATGTCTGTCGCCTTTGGCTTGGCTTGCTCAGTTGGGGACACTAACATTATGATCAAACTTATTCAACTAAATATACAGATAAAATGTATGATTTCGGTCTTATTTAATTCTATAAACTATAATACTGATCTGCCAACATTGTCTCTCTATGATAAATTAAAATAAGCTGATAACATCACTGTTTACTCCAGAACGACTGTACAGCCCAATCTAATTCTGCTGCAGTATTGTCCTGTTTATCACTGATATGGGCTCAAAATCCCGCCAATTGAATTGCAGTCAAGCATAAAAAAATAATAAGCACGAATCAAAATTTTAAAAACACATGTGAAAATATAACGCACAAAACTGAAAAATCAATGCCGAATCACAAACAATGCGGTCATAGAAATACAAATAATAAGAGTGAGTCAAACATTTAAACAAGTTTAAAATGATATAACTCAAAACTGAATCATGAATTCAAAATGATCTGAGTCGCACACAAAATCATGTTTTCTGCTCTTATCTTCATGTTTTGTATGTCTGTGCTCTTTTCTCCTTTGCTCTTGTTTCCACATTCTGCGCTTGCGTTTCCAAATGTTGCAGTTTGAGTTTCATGTAAATCAGGGGCGGGTCTTAGCATCACCATTGGTCCACTAGCTCTAGATGGACAGCTCATCCCGTAGCCAATCAGTCGAAGAGGGAAGCTGACGTCACAGAGACTCGTCTCGTGCCGCTCAGTTCAGCCAGCCGCTGTTGACTTCAGCCTCGAGTATAACGCGCTCTCTATCACTGTATCGGCAAGGAAAGGCATTATTTTATTGTTATGAATATAATCTTAGGAATCTATTATTTTATTTACATGGCTGGGTGCTTGGCCAGTTCAGCCAGCCGAGTTCTCCAACACCAGTGGTGGAGGAAGTACTGAATCTCTGTCATTAAATCAGTGTGTCACAGGGAAAAATTAACAAAATCTACATATAAATTCATATAATTTTTGTGTAAATTCTGAGTAATGACTATGTAATTTCAGTGCATATGCCATTAATGAAACTGGAATAGGCCTATTCATTTAAATGAGTATATAAAAATGAAAACAGAGTTTGTACTTCATTCATTTTTATTTCCTGTCGCTGTATATACTCGTTTATTGTATAGGACAGTGTAAACAGCTCAATAACCCTTTTATTTAAATAGGTTTAAGAGAATGCTTTCTGTAGTTGAACTGAGCGGCCAGCCAAGCGTCAGTAATGCTGCCTTCATATGCTATCAGACATTTTTAGAATTCTGACTTCTGAAGCCGTGATTAGGAGATCATTGCATTCAAGTTTCAAAATGTGCAATTTTTACCTAGGAAACTCCGAGAGCATGTGAAGGCAGCAAAAGCACCCAGCCATGATCATTTGACCCCCCTAAAACATCTATAAAAAATAATAGATTCCTAAGATTATATTCATAACAATAAAATAATGCCTTTCCTTGCCGATACAGTGATAGAGAGCGCGTTATACTCGAGGCTGAAGTCAACAGCGGCTGGCTGAACTGAGCGGCACGAGACGAGTCTCTGTGACGTCAGCTTCCCTCTTCGACTGATTGGCTACGGGATGAGCTGTCCATCTAGAGCTAGTGGACCAATGGTGATGCTAAGACCCGCCCCTGATTTACATGAAACTCAAACTGCAACATTTGGAAACGCAAGCGCAGAATGTGGAAACAAGAGCAAAGGAGAAAAGAGCACAGACATACAAAACATGAAGATAAGAGCAGAAAACATGATTTTGTGTGCGACTCAGATCATTTTGAATTCATGATTCAGTTTTGAGCTATATCATTTTAAACTTGTTTAAATGTTTGACTCACTCTTATTATTTGTATTTCTATGACCGCATTGTTTGTGATTCGGCATTGATTTTTCAGTTTTGTGCGTTATATTTTCACATGTGTTTTTAAAATTTTGATTCGTGCTTATTATTTTTTTATGCTTGACTGCAATTCAATTGGCGGGATTTTGAGCCCATACACTGAAGCTGCTCTGACACAATCGGCGTTGGTGAAGAGCGATATAAATAAAGATGATTGAAAGTTGGTTAATCTCCTGAGAAACGCCACGCCTGGCCAAGGCTGATGTTGAGTGAATAGCTTGTGACATCAACTGGACATTTCGTCTCCTTTGTTTCCTTGTGTGTGATTGGTTGAAGCCGTTTTTGTCGCCGCTAGAGTAAAAAAAAAAATCGACATTGAAACGCAAAAAATAAATGCTGTTTTTTCGCCGCAGCACATTCGCGTTCGGTGTGGAAGCTCATTACACACACAGCTGATCAAAAAATAAAACCATCGCGTGAATTATTCGCACGTCAAAAACGCGTCCAGTGTGAACGGGCCTTACGGGTTCACACTGGTCATGTGTGGTTGGATTAAAGCGACCCCTGGTGCGATTGCTCGGTTAGTGCAGTTCATTTGAACACATGTGAACGCTGCCATCCGAACCAAACCAGCGGACCGAGAGCGCTATAAAGATGAGTCTCGGCCCGTTTCCAAACGAACTGTAGTGCGGTTCGACTGATATATGAACGCAACACGGACCAAAGACATGTAGACGGACCAAAAACCGGACGTAATGTCACGAGATGAGACGCAGAGTCAGCTGATTTGGCGACGCGGAAAGAT